>NW_025975431.1:0-7942 GCF_021869965.1 Rhincodon typus
GACCACTGTTGTTTGTGATATACATAAATGATCTGGAGGAAGGTATAATGGTCTGATCAGCAAGTTTGCAGACGACACTACGATTGGCGGAGTAGCAGATAGTGAAGGGGACTGTCAGAGAATGCAGCAGAATATACATAGATTGGAGAGTTGGGCGGAGAAATGGCAGATGGAGCTCAATCCAAAAAATGCGAGATGATGCATTTTGGAAGATCCAATTCAAGAGCGAACTATACGGTAAATGGAAAAGCCCTGGGGAAAATTGATGCACAGAGAGATCTGGGTGTTCATGTCCATTGTACCCTGAAGGTGGCTACACAGGTGGATAGAGTGGTCAAGAAGGCATACAGCATGCTTTCATTCATCGGACAGGGTATTGAGTACAAGATTTGGCAGGTCATGTTACAGTTGTATAGGACTTTGGTTCGACCACATTTGGAATTCTGTGTACAGTTCTGGTCGCCACATTACCAAAAGGATGTGGATGCTTTGGAGAGGAGGGTCACCAGGATGTTGCCTGGTATGGAGGGCACTAGCTATGAAGAATGGTTGAATAGATTAGGATTATTTACATTAGAAAGTCGGAGGTTGAGGGCGGACCTGATTGAGGTCTATAAAATCATGAGAGGTCTAGACAGGGTGGATAGCAAGAAGCTTTTTCCCAGAGTGGGGGACTCAATTACTAGGGGTCATGATTTCAAGGTGAGAGGGGAAAAAGTTTAAGGGAGATATGCGTGGAAAGTTCTTTACGCAGAGGGTGGTGGGTGCTTGGAACGTGTTGCCAGCGGAGGTGTTAGAGACGGGCACGATAGCGTCATTTAAGATGTATCTAGATGGATACATGAATGGGCAGGGAGCAGAGGGATATATATCCTTGGAAAATAGGCGACAGGTTTAGATAAAGGATCTGGATCGAAGCAGGCTTGGAGGGCCGAAGGGCCTGTTCCTGTTCTGTAATTTTCTTTGTTATTTGTTCTTTGTTCTAGTTACAACACTGGTTACACCACTGTGGAAATTGTCCAATTAAGTCTTGTACATAAAAAGTGGGAAGTGAGGGAAGAGATTGCTGCCCCTTTGGTGATGAGCTTTGCGTCCTCACTGTCCAATGGAATAGTACCAGATGATTGGAAGGTGGCAATTGTCATTCCCTTGTTCAAGAAAGGGAATAGGGATAATCCTGGAAATTACAGACCGGTCAGTCTTACTTTTGTGGTTGACAAATTATTGGAGAGGATTGTGAGAGATAGTATTTATGATTATTTGGAAAAGCACAGTTTGATTAGAAATCATCAGCATGGCTTTGTGAGGGGCAGGTCATGCCTCACAAGCCTTATTGAATTCTTTGAGAATGTGACAAAATACATCAATGAACGTAGAGCAGTGGATGTGGTCTATATTGACTTTAGCAAGGCATTCGATAAGGTTCCACATGGTAGGCTCATTCAGAAAGTAAGGAGGCAAGGGATTCAGGGAAATTTGGCTGTCTGGATACAAAACTGGCTGTTCAATAGAAGACAGAGGGTGGTAGTAGATGGAAAGTATTCAGCCTTGTGCTCACTGACCAGTGGTGTTCCGCAGGGATCTATTCTGGGACCACTGCTCTTTGTGATCTTTATAAATGACTTGGATAGGAAGTGGAAGGGTGGGTTAGTAAGTTTGGCGATGACGCGAAGGTTGGTGGAGTTGTGCACAGCGTGGAAGGCTGTTGTAGGTTGCACCTGGACATTTGCAGGATGCAGAGCTGGGCAAAGAAGTGGCAGATGGAATTCAACCCTGAAAAGTGTGTCGTGACTCATTTTGGAAGGTCAAATTTGAATGCGGAATACAGGGTTGATGGCAGGATTCTAGGCAGTGTGGAGGAACAGAGGGATCATGAGCTCCATGTCCATAGATCCCTCAAAGTTGCTACCCAAGTTGATGGGGTTGTAAAGAAGGCATATGGTGTGTTGGCTTTCATTGGCAGAGATTAAGATTGAGATTAAGAGCCGTGACGTTATGCTACAGCTCTATAAAACTCTGGTTAGACCACACTTGGAATATTGTGTTCAGTTCTGGTCACCTTATTACAGGAAAGATGTGGAAGCTTTAGAGAGGGTGCAGAGGAGATTTACCAGGATGCTGCCTGGACTGGAGGGCAGGTCTTATGAGGAAAGGTTGAGGGAGCTAGGGCTTTTTTCATTGGAGTGAAGAAGGATGAGAGGTGACTTGATGGAGGTTTACAAGATGATGAGAGGCATAGATAGAGTGGATAGTCAGAGACTTTTTCCCAGGCTGGAAGTGACTATTATGGGGGGGCATAATTTTAAGGTGATTGGAGGAAGGTATAGGAAAGGTGTCAGAGGTAGGTTCTTTACACAGAGAGTGATGGGCGTGTGGAATGCGCTGCCGGCAGTGGTAGTGGAGTCAGATACTTTAGAGACTTTTAAATGACTCTTGGATAGGCACATGGAGGATAGTAAAATGAAGGGTATGCAGGGTAGATTGATCTTAGTAGGATAATAGTTCGGCACAACATCGTGGACTGAAGGGCCTGTACTGTGCTGTACTGTTCTACCTTCTATCTATCATCTATCTAAATCCAACCCGGCAATTAATACTCCATCAGGCTACTCTCGATCATCAGCAAAGTGATGGAAGCTGTCATCAACAGTGCTATCCAGCAACATGTATATATATATATAATAACCTGCTCAGTGATGCCCAGTTTGGGTTCTGCCAGGGCCACCCAGCTCCTGACCTCATTACAGCCTTGGTTCAAACATGGACCAAAGAGCTGAATTCCAGAGGTGAGGTGAGAGTGACTGCCCTTGACATCAAGGCTGTATTCACCAGGGTGCGACATCAAGGAGGCCTCTCAAAACTGGAATCATTGAGTATCTGGGGCAAAATCTTAGGTGGTTGGAGTCACACCTGGCATATAGGAAGGTGGTCACGGTTGTTGGAGGTCAAACATCTCAGCCTGAGGACATCTCTGCAGGTGTTCCTTAGGGGAGCGTCCTTGGTCTAACCATCTTCAGCTGCTTCATCAATGACCTTCCCTCCATCATAAGGTCAGAAGTGGGGATGTTCGTCAATGATTGCACAATGTTCAACACCATTTGTGACTCCTCAGATACTGAAGCAGTCCATGTTCAAATGCAACAAGATCTGGACAATATCCAGGCTTTGGCTGACATGTGGTAAGTAACATTCGCGCCACACAAATGCCAGGCTATGACCATCACCAATAAGAGACAATCTAACCACCACCCCATGACATTCAATGGTGTTAAAATCACTGAACCCCCCACTATCAACATCCTGGTGGTCACCATTGACCAGAAACTCAACTAGACTCACCACATTAACAGAGTGGCTACCAGAGCAGACCAGAAGCTGGAAATACTGTGATGCTTAATTCACTTCCTGACTCCTCAAAGACTGTCCACCATCTCCAAGGCACAAGTCACTTGTTTGGATGAGTGCAGTCCCAACAACACTCAAAAAGCTTGACACTATCCAGGACAAAGCAGCCCGCTTGATTGGCACTACATACACAAGCATGCACTCCCTCCACCACACATGCACAGTAGCAGCAGGGTGTGCTAGCTGAAAGATACACTGCAGAAATTCAACAAACATCCTCAGACAGCATGTTTCAAACCACAACCACTTCCATCTAGAACGACAAGACCAGCAGTTAGGCTAAGTGTTTAGCGTTAGAGTTCAGGTTACAGGTAGGAGTTAGGGTTGGGACAAGGGTTTAGGGTTCGGTACAGGGATTACTGTTATGGGCTACATTTAGAGATACAGTTAGGGTTAGGTTTAGGGTTCAGTGTTAGTCTTAAGGTTAGGGTTAGGGTTCAGGGTTAGGATTGGGGCTTGGGTTGGGGTTAGCGTGAGGGTTGGGGTTAGGATTAGGGTTAGGATCATGGTAAGGGACGCGGTGTGATTGGGGTTTGGGCTAAGGTTAAGGTTAGGGTGAGGGGTGAGGAATATGGGTAGGGTCATGGTGAGAACGAGGGTTAGGGGTAGGGTTCGTGCTAACTTTGAGGGGAAGTTCAGGGTTAGGTTTAAGGATTGCTTCTTGCACTCTGTTTCAGCCCCTCTGTTTCTCGCATTCTGTTTCTCGCACTCTGTTTCTCATACTCTGTTTCTCGCACTGTTTCTTGCACTCTCAGTCCCTCTGTTTCTTGCAGTCTGTTTCTCACACTATTTCTCACACTCTGTTTCAGCCCCTCTGTTTATCGCACTCTGTTTCTCGCACTCAGTTTCAGACCCTCTGTTTCTCGCACACTGTTTCTCGCACACGATTTCTCGCACTTTGTTTCAGCACCTCTGTTTCAGCCACTCTATTTCTCGCACTCTGCTTGTCGCACTCTGTTTCTGCCCAACTGTATCTCGTGATCCTTTTTAGCCCCTCTGTTTCTCGCACTCTGTTTCTCACACTCTGTTTCAGCCTCGTTGTTTCAGTCCCTCTGTTTCAGACCCTCTGTTTCTCGCACTCTGCTTCACCCCTTCTGTTTCTCACACGCTTTTCTCACAGTTTCTTTCAGCAACTCTGTTTCTCGCACTATGCTTCTTGCACTCTGTTTCAGCCCGTCTTTCTCGCCTGTTTCTCGCAATCAGTTTCATGCACTCTGCTCCTTGAACTCTGTTTCTCGCATTCTGTTTCAGCCCCTCAGTTACTCGCACACTGTTTCAGCCCCTCAGATCTCGCACTCTGTTTCTCGCACTCAGCTTCAGCCCATCTGTTTCAGGCCCTCTGTTTCAGCCCTTCTGTTTCTCGCGCTCTGTTTCTCGCACTCTGTTTCTCACACTCTCTTTCTTGCACTCTCTTTCTCACATGCTGTTTTAGCCCCTCTGTTTCAGCTCCTCTGTTTCAGTCCTCTGCTTCTTACACTCTGTTTCAGCCCCTCTGTTTCTCCCACTCTGTTTCTCACACTCTGTTTCAGCCTTGTTGTTTCAGTCCCTCTGTTTCAGACCCTCTGTTTCACCCCCTCTGTTTCTGGCACGCTTTTTCTCACAGTTTATTTCAGCCCCTCTGTTTTACCACCTCTGTTTCTTGCACTATGCTTCTTGCACTCTGTTTCAGCCTCTCTGTTTCTAGCATCTGTTTCTCGCACTCTGTTTCAGGCCCTCTCTTTCAGCCCCTCTGTTCTCGCACGATGTTTCAGCCCCTCTGTTTCAGCTCCTTTGATTCTTGCATGCTGTTACAGCCCTTTTGTATCAGCCCCACTGTTTCAGCCCCCCTGTTTTTTGCATGCTGTTTCCCACACTCCATTTCAAATCCTGTTTCAACCCCAATGTTTCAGACCCCTGTTTTGCGCACTCTGCTTCTCGCACTCTGTTCCTCGAACTCTGTTTCTCGCACTCTGTTTCAGCCCCTCTGTTTCACGCATCTGTTTCTTGCAATCTGTTTCAGCCCCTCTCTTTCAGCCCCGTGTTCTCGCACTATGTTTCAGCCCCTCTGTTTCTCGCATGCTGTTTCAGCCCTTTTGTTTCAACCCCTCTGTTTCAGCCCCTCTCTTTCACACCCACTCTTTCAAACACTCTGTTTCTTGCATTTTTTTCTCGCACTCTGTTTTTCATACTCTGTTTCTCGCACTTTGTTTCAGCCTAACAGTTACTGGCACTCTGTTTCTTGCACCCTGTTTCTCGCACTGTTTCTGCCCCTCTGTTTCTAGCACTCTGTTTCCCGCAGTCTGTTTCTCACACTCTGTTTCAGCCCTTCTGTTTCTCACACTCTGTTTCAGACCCTCTGTTTCAGCCCCTCTGTTTCCCGCACTCTGTTTCTCGATCTCTGTTTCAACCCCTCCGTTTCTCGCACTCTGTTTCTGGCCCTCTGTTTCAGACCCTCTGTTTCTCTCACGCCTTTTCTCACACTTAGTTACAGACCTTCTGTTTCCCCACCTCTGTTTCTTGCACTATGCTTCTTGCACTCTGTTGCAGTCCCTCTGTTTCGCGCACTGTTTCTCGCACTTTGTTTCAGCCCGTTTCTCACACCCTGTTTCAGCACATCTGTTTCTCACACTCTGTTTCTTGCACTCTGTTTAAACCCCTCTGTTTCTCGCACTCTGATTCAGCCCCTCTGTTTCAGCCCCTCTGTTGCACACACTCTGTTTCTCGCACTCACTTTCTCACACTCTGTTTCAGACCCTCTGTTTCAGCCCCTCTGTTTCTCGCACTCTGTTTAAGTGCCTCTGTTTCTCGTGCTCTGTTTCAACCCCTCTGTTTCTCGCACTCTGTTTCTCACAGTCTGTTTCTGCCTCTTTATTTCAGCCCCTCTGTTTCAGACACTCTGTTTCTTGCACTATGCTTCTCGCACTCTGTTTCAGCCCATCTGTTTCTCACACTCTGTTTCTTACACTCTGTTTCTCGCACTCTTTTTCAGCCCCTCTGTTTCTCGCACTCTGATTCAGCCCCTCTGTTACTCACACTCTGTATCTCGCACTCTCTTTCTGGCACTCTGTTTCAGACCCTCTGTTTCTGGCACTCTGTTTCTCGCACTCTGTTTCTTGCCCTCTCTTTCAGCCCCTCTGTTTCTTGCACTCTGTTTCTTGCACTCTGTTTCTCGCACTCTATTTCTGAAACATTGGGGCTGGAACAGGATTTGAAATAGAGTGTGGGAAACAGCTTGCAAGAAACAGGGGGGCTGAAACAGAGGGGCTGAAACAAAAGGGCTGAAACAGCATGCAAGAATCAGAGGAGCTGAAACAGAGGGGCTGAAACATCACGTGAGAACAGAGGGGCTGAAAGAGAGTGGCTGAACCAGAGTGCGAGAAACAGATGCGAGAAACAGAGGGGCTGAAACAGAGTGCGAGAAGCATAGTGCAAGAAACAGAGGTGGTAAAACAGAGTGGCTGAAACAAACTGTGAGAAAAAGTGTGCCAGAAACAGAAGGGGTGAAACAGAGGGTCTGAAACAGAGGCACTGAAACAACGAGGCGGAAACAGAGTGTGAGAAACAGAGTGGGAGAAACAGGGGGACTGAAACAGAGTGTAAGAAGCAGAGGGCTCAAACAGAGGAGCTGAAACAGAGGGGCTAAAACAGTGTGAGAAAGAGAATGTGAGAAACAGAGTGCGAGAAACAGAATGCAAGAAACGTAGTGCGAGAAACAGTTGGGCTGAAACAGAGGGGCTGAAACAAAAGAACTGAAACTGCATGCGAGAAACAGGGGGGCTGAAACAGAGCATAAGGATAGGGTTAGGGTTAGGGTTAGTCTCACCTGCGACACGATTAGGGTTAGGGATAGGGTTAGGGTTAGGGCTTAGGTTAGTGTTAGGGTTATGACTGGGTTAGAGTTAGGGTTAGGGTTATGGGTAGGGTTTTGTGTTAGGGTTAGGGTTAGACTAGGGTAAGGGTTAGGGGTTAGGGTTAGGATTAGGGGTTAGGGCTAGGGTTAGGGTTAGGTTTGGGTTAGATTAGGAGTAGGGTTAGGGCTAGGGCTAGAGTTAGGGTTAGAGTTAGGTTTAGGGGTAAGGTTAGGGTTAGGGTGCGATAGGGTTAGGGTGAGGGTTAGGGTTAGGGTTTATGGTTTAGGGTTAGGGTTAGGGTTAGGGTTAGGGTCACGGCGATAGGGTTAGGGTTAGGGATAGGATTTAGGCTTAGGGTTAGGTTTAGGGTGAGGGTTGGGTTTGGGTTAGCGTTAGGGTTAGGGTTAGGGTTAGGGTTAGGGTTGGGTTTGGGTTAGGGTTAGGGTTAGGGTTAGGGGTTAGGGTTAGGGTTAGGGGTTAGGGTTAGGATTAGGTTTAGGGTGCGGGTTAGGGTTAGGGTGCGATAGGGTTAGGGTTAGGGTTTGGGTTTGGGTTAGGGTTAGTCTCACCTGCGATAGGGTGAGGGTAAGGGTTAGGGTTAGGGTTAGGGCTAGGGCTAGGGTTAGGGTTAGGGTGAGGGTTGGGTTAGGGTTAGGGTTAGGTTAGGGTTAGGGTTAGGGTTAGTCATGCGATAGGGTTAGGGTGGG
>NW_025975432.1:0-7940 GCF_021869965.1 Rhincodon typus
CAGTGTGTTAGGTTTTATCGGTAGAGGGATTGAGTTTCGGAGCCATGCGGTCATGTTGCAGTTGTACAAAACTCTGGTGCGGCCGCACTTGGAGTATTGCGTACAGTTCTGGTCACCGCATTATAGGAAGGATGTGGAAGCATTGGAAAGGGTGCAGAGGAGATTTACCAGGATGTTGCCTGGTATGGAGGGAAGGTCTTATGAGGAAAGGCTGAGGGTTTTGAGGCTGTTTTCGTTAGAGAGAAGAAGGTTAAGAGGTGACTTGATAGAGACATACAAGATGATCAGAGGATTGGATAGGGTGGACAGTGGGAGCCTTTTTCCTCGGATGGTGATGGCTAGCACGAGGGGACATAGCTTTAAATTGAAGGGTGATAGATATAGGACAGATGTCAGAGGTAGGTTCTTTACTCAGAGAGTAGTAGGGGCGTGGAATGCCCTGCCTGCAAAAATAGTAGACTCGCCCACTTTAAGGGCATTTAAATGGTCATTGGATAAACATATGGATGATAATGGAATAGTTTAGGTTAGATGGGCTTCAGATTGGTTTCACAGGTCGGCGCAACATCGAGGGCCGAAGGCCCTGTACTGCGCTGTAATGTTCTATGTTCTATGTTCTATGTTCTATAAACTTGCTATAGTCCCACTCTCCCGTTAGAGAGAGGAACAGCCGATGATGGTTTAACCTGAGGGTCACCACAGGCAAAGAGTGAGGTTGAGAAGGTGTGACCTCAGCCAGTACAGGAATTAACCCCGCATTGCTGGTATCATAAACCAGCCATCCAGCCACTTGAGCTAACCAAACCCCAACTCATATTGATGGAAAAGTACAGGAATTTAATTAGATCACATTAGGAGTATGGTGTGCGGATATGGTCTTAGTCTCTTGGGAAGGATATTACTGCCACAAAGGGAGTACAACAAAGGTTCACCAGACTTCTTCCCCTGATGACGGGACTGTACCATTGAGAGACATTGGATAAACTGGGCCTGTATTCTCCAGAACATAGATCCATAGGACACAGCATAGGAACAGGCCCTTCGGCCCACCATGCCTGCACTGACACATTATGCTGTTCTAAACTAATCCCATCGCCTGTACATGATCAGCAGCCCTCTGTTCCCTGTCTGCTCATGTCTCTATCTAAATACCTCTTAAATGTTGCAGTTATGTCTGCTTCTACCACGTCTCCTGGCAGGACGTTCCCAGGCACCTACCATCCTCTGCGTAAAAAAAAAATCCTTACCTCGCACATCTCCTTTAAACTTTCCACCTCTCACCTTAAACCTATTCCCCCTAGTATTTAACATTTCCACTTGCGGAAAAAAGACTCTATCCACCCTATTCACGTCTTTCATAATTGAATACATTTCTATCAGGTTGCTGCTTAGCCTCCGATGCACGAGCAAAAACAACACAAGCTTATCCATCCTCTCCTTATAGTTAATACAGCCAATCCAGGCAACATCCTGGTTGCCTCTATGGTACCCTCTTCAAAGCCCCCGCATCCTTCCTACAGTGTGGTGACCAGCGCTGCATACAATACTGCAGACATGGCCTAACAAACGTTATATACAGCTGCAGCCTGATTTGCCAAATTCTGTACTCAATGCCCCGACCAATGAAGGCAAGCATGCTGCATGCCTTCTTTACCAGCTTATCCACTTGTGATGCCACTTTCAGGGAGCTATAAACTTTCACCCCAAGATCCCCCTGTTTATAAATGCTCCTAAGGGTTCTGCCCTCCCAAAATGCATCACCTCAAACTTCAGCTGCCATTTCTTTGCCCAGCTGTCCAACTGATCTATATTCTGCTGTATCCTATGACTACCTTCCTCACTATCCACCAATTTTTGTGTTTTGAAAAATGAGAAGTGATCTCATTGAAATATATAAAATGCTTATAGAGATAGACAGGGTCGATACAAGTGAGATGCTTCCTTTGTGTGGCGAGTCGAGAACAAGATGTGTGATTTCTAAATAAGAAGGATGTCATTTAGGAACAAAAACAGAAGTTGCTGGAAAAGCTCAGCACGTCTGGCAGATTCTGTGAAGAAAAAAATCAGAGTTAATATTTCAGGTCCGGTGGTCCTTCCTCAGAAAGACCCAAAACATTAACTCTGACTTTTTCTTCACAGATGCTGCCAGACCTGCTGAGCTTTTCCAGCAACTTCTGTTCTTGTTCCAGATTTACAGCATCTGCAGCTGTTTCGCTTTTTTTACTTAAAGATGTCATTTAGGTCTGAGATGTGGACAATTGTTTTTATTCAGAAAGTCGTGAACCTGTGGAATTCTCTACCACAGGAGGCTGTGGAAGCTCTGCCCATGTGTACGTTTAAGGTAGAAATTGAGACATTTCTGATTACCAATGGTATACAGGGTTTTGAGGATGGGGTGAGTAAAAGACATTGAAATGTTCAATCAGCCCCGATCATACTGAATGGTGGGCCAGTCTCGATGGGCTGAAATAACATTTAGAACCCAGGGCCATGATTCTGGGATCACTAAACAAAATAAAAGTACTGCAGGTACTGGAAATCAGAACGGAAAACAGAAGTTGCTGGAAAAACTCAACAGGTCTGGTAGTATCTGTGGAGAGAAAGCAGAGTTAAT
Organism: Rhincodon typus; assembly: GCF_021869965.1. Taxonomy (NCBI): domain Eukaryota; kingdom Metazoa; phylum Chordata; class Chondrichthyes; order Orectolobiformes; family Rhincodontidae; genus Rhincodon; species Rhincodon typus. The sequence goes on from NW_025975432.1 coordinate 2,615, forward strand.
GCTTTGGTCCAATGATCCTTCTTCGGAATGGTTCTGTATTTGTTTCTGAGATCACTATCTGTTTTGCAGATAGTCATGATAGTCAAGAGAAAAGACAAGGCATCAAATCTAATTTTGACTAACTTTTCCTGCAGTGCCACAACGATGCCACCCGAAGGTTGCAGGAACAGCAACTCATATTCCGCTTGGGAACCCTGCAGCCCAATGGTATCAATGTGGATTTCACAAGTTTCAAAATCTCCCCTCTCCCTACGGCATCCCAAAACCAGTCCAGCTCGTCCCTGCCTCCCTAACCTGTTCTTCCTCCCACCTATCCCCTCCTCCCACCTCAAGCCGCACCTCCATCTCCTACCGACCAACCTCATCCCGCCCGCTTGACCTGTCCGTCCTCCCTGGACTGACCTATCCCCTTCCTAACTCCCCACCTACACTCACCTTTACTGGCCCCATCCCCGCCTCTTCGACCTGTTTGTTTCCTCTCCATCTATCCTCTCCTCTATCCATCTTCTATCCGCCTCCCACTCTCTCCCTATTTATTTCAGAACCCCTTTTCTGATGAAGGGTCTAGGCCCGAAACGTCAGCCTTTCTGCTCCTATGATGCTGCTTGGCCTGCTGTGTGCATGCAGCCCTGCACCTTGTTGTCTCGGATTCTCCAGCATCTGCAGTTCCTACTATCTCTAATTTTGACACTGTAGTTAATCAAGGTTTTATTGTCTTTTGCATTTGTTGGTGGATACTGTTAATTAACATGTGTTTTCCAAGCTTTACAGGATATGTTATGAGTTGGCTTTTCCAGAAACTGTACTTAGCTTTATATAACATAATGATAATGGGGAACAGGAAGAGCATAGATTGAAGAAAAACCAATATCGTTGTGCTTATTCATCCAATTCTCACAACGATTGAGCAGGGAAGCTTTTATTGTGCAATCGTTTAAGCTAAGTAATGTACAGCAAACTCCGTTAGTTTCCTTAATAATGACATGTTATTACCAAGATGTCTTTAACACTTGTCAATTAATCGTTGAATTATACAGTATAGAAGAGGCCTTTCAGCCCATCAAATCTGCACTGACAAAAGCTACACCAAACCTAAACTGATCTCCTGCACTAGGCCCAAAGCCTTGACTTTATTAATTAGAATTAGCCTTTATTATCACATATATTCATTGTGTATAGTGAAACGTTTGTTTGTGGCATTTCGAGTGCTTATTCTAGTACTTTTTAAAGGTTGTGAGGTTTCATAGCTCAACTATCCTCCCAGGCAGTGCATGCCAGATTCATACCACCCTCCAGATGAAAATTAAAAATTCCTCAAATTCCCTTTAACCTTTCACTTTAACATTATTCCTCCTTGTTCGTCACCCTTCAACTCAGGGGAACAGCTGCTTTCTATCCACCCTGTCCTGCCCCTCATAATCTTACGCACCTCAATTAAATGCCTCCTCAAGCTTCTCTGCTCTGAAAAAGAAAACCTGAATATTAACATGTACGAGTGTGAAAAGGTTAAACACTGTTCTCTTCTTTCCTTATTACCACCGTCTGACATTGTCCGTGTTTTGGCCACTTTGACGAGTTTATGTAAGAAAAGAAACACTTTACCCAAGTGCTCTTGTTAATAAGTTGGGCAAAAGAACACAGAATTCAACTCGATTTTATTAACAGAATGCTCCTTATTAAAGAAGCACCATGTGAACATTTCCCAAATTCCCACAATATTTACTCTGTCCAGCTCTATCCATCTTTACAGGAGGGGCATTTAAGAGGCTATTAGACAGGCATGTGGATGATAGTATAAGGTAGGGGTGGAGGTTAGATAGACCTTAGGTTTAGGGTAAAGGTTTGGCACAACATCGTGGGCCGAAGGGCCTGTACTGTGCTGTACTGTTCTATGTTCTATCTGAGAAAGGATATTTACAATCCACTTGAGCTGGGCTGTCGGAATCCCTTTCGTCTTTGACACGAGTCTGGCTCTCTTCCCCAGAGGTGGGTCTCAGAGATCAGGACATATCTTCTCCTGGGCCTTCTGCCATAAGTCTTGCTTTGAGTCTTTGCTGAGGGGTAGGCTTCCAGGCATGTATTTTTATAACCCCTCACCCTGGGCCTTCCTGAATGATCTATGGCCTTCAGCCAGTGGGATCAGGAGCAGGGTTCACATCATTCAGTGGGATTGCGCTAACACCCTTCAGTGTGGCAGTGTTGGTGAGGTGTAAAGTGCATGTGTTTAGGCACTGGCTGGAAGTCAAGGTGCCGAAGGTCTCATCGATACTTCCCTTGGGCTTGTGGTAACTAGTTCCCTTGAAACTTTATGATCTCTTTGATCTATGTTTCCAACTGTTCTCTGTAGCTAATGGCTGCTTTTTAATTTTGTTTAACCAATTTTCTGTCAGGCCTAATTTCTGTGGCTGTGGGTCAACTTAGAATGTCCAATTTTGGACGCATGATCACACTGGTCTCACCATCAAAGCTAGATTTTTAATTATTTATAACTGATCTTATTTCATCGGTGCATTATCTTCTGGGTTTTCCTCATTAATCTAGGTTCTCACATTTAGTTTCTTCGGCACAGAAACGGCCCTTCCTGTCATTAGCCAACCGTTATTGATGAATCAAAGAGTCCGTAAAGTGAGAAAACAGGCCATTCGGCCCATCAATTCCACACCAACCTTTTGAAGAGCGTCCCACCCAGACCTACCCTTTCCCTGTAACCCTGCGGTTCTCATGGCTAATCAAACTAGCCAACACATCCTTGGACACTGCGCAATTTAGCGTGGCCAATCCACCTAACTTGCACATCTTTGGACTGCGGGAGGAAACTGGAGCACCCAGAGGAAACTCTCACAGCCACAGGGAGAAAGTGCACACTCTACACAGACAGCAAGGTGTAGAGCTGGATGAACACAGCAGGCCAAGCAGCATCAGAGGAGCAGGAAAGCTGACGTTTCGGGTCGAGACCCTTCTTCAGAAATGGGGGAGGAGAAGGAGATTCTGAAATAAATAGGGAGAGAGGGGGAGGCAGATAGAAGATGGATAGAGGAGAAGATAGGTGGAGAGGAGACAGACAGGTCAAAGAGGCGGGGATGGAGCCAGTAAAGGTGAGTGTAGGTGGGGAGTTAGGGAGGGGATAGGTCAGTCCAGGGAGGACGGACAGGTCAAGGAGGCGGGATGAGGTTAGTGAGTAGGAGATGGGGGTGGGGCTTGAGGTGGGAGGAATGGTTAGGGAGGTGGGGACGAGCTGGGCTGGTTTTGGGATGCAGTTGGGGGAGGGGAGATTTTGAAGCTTGTGAAGTCCACATTGATACCCTTGGGCTGCAGGGTTCCCAAGCGAAATATGAGATGCTGTTCCTGCAACCTTTGGGTGGCATCATTGTGGCAATGCAGGAGGCCCAGGATGGACATGTCATCTGAGGAATGGGAGGGGGAGTTGAAATGGTTTGCGACTGGGAGGTGTAGTTGTTTGTTGCGAACCGAGCGTAGGTGTTCCACAAAGCGGTCCCCAAGCCTCTGCTTGGTTTCCCCGACGTAGAGGAGGCCACAACGGGAACAGCGGATTCAGTATACCACATTAGCAGATGTGCAGGTGAACATCCCCACCTACATTCACCTTTACTGGCTCCAATCCCGCCTCTTTGACCTGTCTGTCTCCTCTCCACCTATCTTCTCCTCTATCCATCTTCTATCCACCTCTCCCTCTCTCCCTATTTATTTCAGAATCTCCTTCTCCTCCCCCATTTCTGAAGAAGGGTCTCGACCCGAAACGTCAGCTTTCCTGCTCCTCTGATGCTGCTTGGCCTGCTGTGTTCATCCAGCTCTACAAATCAAACTGCATGAGTTTTATAAAAACCGAAAGAACTGCGGATGCTATAAATCAGGAACAAAAACAAAGTTGCTGGAAAAGCTCAGCAGGTCTGGCAGCATCTGTGAAGTAGAAAACTAATGCACTGAATGCCATTATCCCAACACAGTATCTCCATCCTAATGCATACTTCAGACTCTTGAAAAATCAACAAATCCATTATTCCTGATTTACTTTGTATTTTATAGAAACATTGTTATCTCAGATTCTCCAGCATCAGCAGTTCCTACTATTACTCTACACAGATAGTTGCCTGAGGGTGGTAGTGAACCTAGGTCCCTGGTGCTATGAGGCAGCAGTGCTAACCACTGAGCCACCGTTATCACTGCTTCAGCTGATGTTTCATCAGTCATGTGATACCAGTGGACAAAATCTTTAGCCAATGAGCAATCTTTGCTGCTTGATCCCCATCATTTTTTCAAGAGGAAAGATCATATTCTTGCTTCACTCAACTCTACAAATCCACAATGATTGTATTTTTGATGTATATTAGAAGGTTAGTGAGTGAAATGATCTGGTTGCCCAGTCGAATCTCCCAGCGAGAGACTTGAACCATTTTAATAATCAGGATGAATTAGGTGGAGTGTAAATCCCATATTGTTCTTGCTTAGGGGATCCCATCTGCTATTGGAAAGCAGACAAGAGACCTGTGTTGCCTTTTCTTTTGTGAAGGATGTTCAACCATATTCCATTGAGGCCACTTGTGAGCTTTCCCCTGAAATCAGGAGGGATTTGAAGTCCAGCCTAGTGAGAAATTCCAGCCCACCGGAGGTGAATAGCTCTTGCATTTAACCGTATCACTGACGAGGCCAGGGAGAGGGAACTGCCAGAAGACATCCCCCTGGAAAGGGGAGAGTATGTAGATTGCAGGTGGGGTTAGGAGGAGTGAGGTGGGTGTGGGAGCTGTCAGAATCAAGGAGAGCGGGCAAAAGCTCTTATTTGGCCTCTCTATTGTTGATGTCCAATCGTTTGATCAAAGAACTTTTGATTGAGGGGCACACCAATGTGACAAACAGCCCACACAGTTCCCACTGTGGCACATACTGCTTGGGAACAGGCCCATTCTCAGCTGGGATACAATGGGAGCTGGTGGGATGAGCCCCCTAAGCAATCATTATTTGGTCACCTAGAAAGGCCTCCATTGGTCATGTGTTGTGAAAGGGGCTTCCTCATTCACAACTTCAATCTGGTAGAAACAAAGAGGGGTCAGAGTTCAGGCATTCAACCACTCCACCTAAGAAAATGCCCTTCCCACCTCCAGCTCTTCACCAGTGAGTTCTGCCCAAAGGTAAAGCCAGTTAAACGCACTTTCTGTCTAGTGCCAACACAGTGTGGAGCTGGAGGAACACAGCAGGCCAGGCAGCATCAGAGGAGCAGGCAAGTTAAACTCATCAGAGATTGTAGGAATTGCCGATGCTGCCTTCTTCTGAAGAAGGGTCCAGACCCGAAACGTCAGTTTTCCTGCTCCTC
>NW_025975433.1:0-7938 GCF_021869965.1 Rhincodon typus
GGACCCTTCTTTTCTGAAGAAGGGTCTAGGCCCGAAACGTCAGTTTTCCTGCTCCTCTGATGCTGCTTGGCCTGCGGTGTTCATCCAGCTCTACACCTTGTTTTCTCTGGTGCCATTAAAGGTAGCCATTGTAAAAACGTTTCATGGTACTCCTGTATTGGAGTACACGTGACAATAAAGGATATTCAATTCAATTCTATACAATTCAGTGAAATTAAAATATCTGATGACTCTCAAAATTGCCGAATTATTCCTGATCAGTGGTAAGAATAACTGATATCAGACATCAAGTGTATAGCTTGAAATTAACCATTTATTAATACTGTAACTTCAGCAGAGCAAACAACAGGCAATCTAATTAATTTCAATGATTGACTTAAACCCAATCTTCTTTGGTCATAATCCCACTCTCACACATATACTGATAGACATATTTAAGGTATAAATTAAAAGATAAATAAGAGTTGAAACAGGACAGTTTGATAACCTTTTCAACAATGAATACAATGCCTTTATGAAACTCCTTGAAAGTTGCTTTGATTTACAGGCACATGAGATTGTATTTTGCTTGAAATACAATGTCATCAATCAATGCAAGCAGCTTCCAGCAAGCTCTGAAGAATATTCACTTATTTCCCGTAACTTGGATTCTTTTCTCAAAACATTAAATAATTCTTTAACCACAGGATAACTAGAAAACAACCAAAAACTCTGTCCAGCAGCTTTCATAGCCACACTGTTCTTTGCCCCTGGTTCAAACAATGATTTTTCTTTCTTTTTCAATGACGTCTATGATTGGCTGGCCAGCACCATTCTGCCCTTAACTGACCATTCAATATTCAACCAGCTGCCAGTCCTTTAATATAACATATCCCATGCAGCTGTCATGTTCTTAGGACAATAACTACTGTAATGAACTTTACAGGCCAGTTCTTAAATATCAGTTTGTTTACTCTCCATGTTCAAAGTTTACTTCTCAACTTCAGCTTGCAGTTTCAGTCAAAAAAATAAGAGAAAGTGAAATTAAATAATGAAGGTCTCAACATACTGAAGCAACATATTTCTTAACTTCTCTGAAGTACCTCCTTTTTCCCGAGGAAACTGTTTCAGATATCTAAGTTCAACCAACAGTTATGCAAACTGAAAGCAAAAGCTTTCCAAGCTTAGGGGTTCCCCGTAAGCAAAAACAAATTCCTGATTCTTCTATACTTAAAGCAAACTAATGCTCCTCAATGTTTTCTGTCTGCTAATAAAACTCTCCCAGTACTAACAAATTTTCATTATCACCCTTGCGATTCCCTCTCTCAGACTGGTTTAAAATAAAAATCACGGCTCCAGAAATGCTTATGAGTTAATCATTAAACTCCCTCACACACAGACCAAATGCACATGCCACTAGTTCAAAATCCAAATTTTTACCATCATCTTTTGCATCTTGACACTGATTCTGATTTCATAACACTGGGGCTAGAAATGTCTGATTAGTTCTCCAAAATGTCTTAATTAGTTTGAGCATGTGGGCTGGCTGCTGCTTCCTGCAATGGGAGCCCTGTGGTCATATCTTTATGCTGGGATTGCTACAGTTATTATTATATTCTTCTATCATTCACTCATACTTCAAATTATTTTATTTTCTTTAAGAATGCAGCTATTAATCTGTAATATTTAACTTTAAAAATGTAACTATACAAATTCTATTTCATTATACCTCTGTGTGTCAGGATGAGCAGCATCATTGCTAAATAAGAAATCAGCTGAACACCAGTTTGTGATGATCCCACCTTCGGTTACTGCAGGAATAATTACAGAAACCATGTATTAAAAGTACCAAATATAAACAAATATGTTTTAATCGAATCATTGAAAGGAATGCAAGCTGTTTAACCAACAAGACTTCAAATGCATTCAAATCTTACTCATTCAGTACAAACTTCCCACTAATACGGTAAATGTCTCAACGAAGAAGAAAGGTTTTGCAAAAACTTCTAATTATAATTTTGTACTATCATCTTTTTAAACAAGACTGGCTAATAAACAACAAGCTGAATTTGTATAGTAATGAACACATCAATTTATAATTATTGGTTTGCATGAATAAAACACAAAACTCAGTGCAGACTTTGCAATGGCTCAAGGAACATAAGAATTAACTATCCCAGAAATAAGACCAAGAAAATATCATACAGTCCAAAAAGCTTGCTCCACCAATCAATATCATGGTTACACGTCTACACGAACTCCAATTTTCTATCCTGTTTCCAGACCCTATGAATCCTCTACTGTCCGAAACATTATCAATAACTAAGTATGTGGGGTAAAGAATCCCAAAGATTTATAACCCTTCGAGTGAAGAAATTTCTCCTCATCTCAGTTCAAAATGATAAACCCCTTATCACTGAAATTTTACAGTGCAGAAAGAAACTATTCAGCCCATCTCGTCTGTTGGCTTTCTACAAGAGCAACTTATCCATACATAACTCACAAACCTATTCCCCATAATTCTGCACGTTTCCTTTTCAGACAATATCCAATTCCCTTTCAAAGATTTGAATACATTATCTCCACCTTTCTCTCGGGCAGTATCTTGCACATTCCTGATCCTAAGCAGTCACTGCATAACATGTTTTTCTTCATGTCACCTTTGCTTCTTTCGTCATTCACCTTAAATCTATGTCCCCGGTTCTCGATGACTGGGAGAAGTTTTCTCTATCTACTCTGTCTAAACCAACAAGATCTGCACTGGCTCAGTCACATTCATTGGATGGATAAGGGCTAAATAATCAAAGATCGTTTATGCAATGAAAATGGCCACTGGGTCGTGACCTCTTGGCCATCCATACCTGTACGACAAGGATACCTAAATGTAATGGAAAATTGACACTGACAACTGGATCATGGTTGCTAACAATTATGATCTTGGGAGTCTGACTGTTTGGAATTGCCTTCGAGTCCACAGCCAGCAGCTCCAGAGGGGACAATAGCACCCAGCCCTGCCGAGTCTTCACCATCCCCCCAGACCTCCCCCTTACTGAGGACGAACAGTCAGTCCTCAGTAAAGGGCTTACTTTTGTCCCCCTCCACCCACACATCAACAAATACCAGTCACGTTTGGACATAGAGCAGTTTTTCTGCCGCCTCCACGCTTATTTCTTCAACCGTGAACCTAACACTCCCTCTACTGACCCCTTCTCCCGCCTCCAACACACCCCTCCTCCTGGACACCACCCCAAGGCCTCTTACCCTCCCTTGACCTCTTCATCTCCAACTGCTGTCGAGACATCAATCGCCTCAACCTCTCCACCACTCTCACCCACTCCAACCTCTCCCCCGCAGAACGTGCAGCCCTCCGCTCCAATCCCACCCTCACCATAAAACCCGCGGACAAGGGAGGTGCAGTTGTAGTATGGCGCACTGACCTCTACATTACCAAGGCCAGACGCCAACTCTCCGACACGTCCTCCTACTGCCCCCTTGATCATGACCCAACCCCCGAGCACCAAACCATCATCTCCCAAACCATCCACAAACTCATCACCTCAGGTGACCTCCCACCCACGACCTCCAACCTCATCGTTCCCCAACCCCGCACCGCCTGCTTCTATCTCCTTCCCAAAATCCACAAACCTGAATGCCCTGGTCGACCCATTGTCTCCGCCTGCTCCTGCCCCACCGAACTTATCTCCAACAATCTGGACTCCATTTTCTCCCTGTTGGTCCAGGAACTCCCTACCTACGTCCATGACACCACCTCGCCCTACACCTCCTCCAGAACTTCCAATTCCCCGGTCCCCAACACCTCATCTTTATCATGGACGTCCAGTCCCTATACACCTGCATTCCCCATACAGATGGCCTAAAAGTCCTCCATTTCTTCCTATCCCGCAGGTCCGACCAGTCCCCCTCCACTGACACCCTCATCCGCTTAGCCGAACTCGTCCTCACCCTCAACAACTTCTCTTTCAATTCCTCCCACTTCCTACAGACAAAGGGGGTGGCCATGGGTACCCGCATGGGCCCAAGCTATGCCTGCCTCTTTGTAGGTTACGTGGAACAATCCCTCTTCCGTACCTACACTGGCCCTAAACCCCACCTCTTCCTCCGTTACATTGATGACTGTATCGGCACCGCCTCGTGCTCCCACGAGGAGCTCGAACAGTTCGTCCACTTCACCAACACCTTCCACCCCAACCTTAAGTTCACCTGGACCATCTCTAATACCTCTCTCTCCTTCCTGGACCTCTTTGTCTCCATCTCGGGCAACCACCTAGAAACCGAAATCCATTTCAAGCCCACCGACTCCCACAGCTACCTAGAATACACCTCCTCCCACCCACCTTCCTGCAAAAATGCCATCCCCTATTCCCAATTCCTTCGCCTCTGCCGCATCTGCTCCCAGGATGAGGCATTCCACTCCCATACATCTCAGATGTCTTTGTTTTTCAAGGACGGCAACTTCCCCCCCCTCAGTGGTCGAGAACGCCCTCAACCGGGTCTCCCACATTTCCCGCAACTCATCCCTCACACCCCCTCCCCGCAATAACAACCAAAAAAGAATCCCCCTCGTCCTCACGTACCACCCCACCAGCCTCCGGATCCAACGCATCATCCTCCGACACTTCCGCCATCTGCAATCCGACCCCACCACCAAAGACATCTTTCCCTCCCCACCCTTATCTGCTTTCCGGAGGGACCACTCTCTCCGTGACTCCCTTGTCCGCTCCACACTCCCCTCCAGCCCCACCACACCCGGCACTTTTCCCTGCAACCGCAGGAAGTGCTACACCTGCCCCCATACCTCCGCCCTCACCCCCATCCCAGGCCCCAAGAAGACTTTCCACATCAAGCAGATGTTCACCTGCACATCTGCTAATGTGGTATACTGCATCCGCTGTACTCGTTGTGGCCTCCTTTACATCGGGGAAACCAAGTGGAGACTCGGGGACCGCTTTGCAGAACACCTATGCTCAGTTCGCAATAAACAACTGCACCTCCCAGTCGCGAACCATTTCAACTCCCCCTCCCGTTCCTCAGACGACATGTCCATCCTGGGCCTCCTGCAGTGCCACAACGATGCCACCCGAAGGTTGCAGGAACAGCAACTCATATTCCGCTTGGGAACCTTGCAGCCCAATGGTATCAATGTGGATTTCACAACCTTCAAAATCTCCCCTCCCCCTACCGCATCCCAAAACCAGCCCAGCTCGTCCCCGCCTCCCTAACCTGTTCTTCCTCCCACCTATCCCCTCCTCCTACCTCAAGCCACACCCCCATCTCCTTCCTACTAACCTCATCCTGCCTCCTTGACCTGTCCGTCCTCCTTGGATTGACCTATCCCCTCCCTAACTCCCCACCTACACTCATCTTTCCTGGCTCCATCCCCGCCTCTTCGACCTGTCTGTTTCCTCTCCACCTATCTTCTCCTCTATCCATCTTCCATCCACCTCCCCCTCTCTCCCTATTTATTTCTGAACCCCCTTCCCCTCCCCCATTTCTGATGAAGGGTCTAGGCCCAAAACGTCAGCCTTTTTGCTCCTATGATGTTGCTTGGCCTGCTGTGTTCATCCAGTTCTGCACCTTGGTGTCAGCAGAAATAGAAAGTTCAGCTGTCCGAGAAGAAGATCCCAGAGAAAACAGAAGTCAATGAATCATGCACTGTTATGTTATGTCACATAGTCTGTATGCCTTTAAGAGACATGCTCATAATATCATCACTGTATCATAGCATCCGCCCTGAAGGTATATATAAGATCTGTAACACTCTTAGCTCAGTTCACTTGAAGCACGAACTCTGTGGAAGTTTGCTCCACAGTTGTGAACTTACAGCTTAATATTAGCCCAGACACTCCTGTGCCTGAGGAAGATAATGTTTGTAAATAATAGCTATAGTAATAAATGCCTTTGGATTCTTCAATACCACGATGTCCATGTCCAGTTTTTTGTGTTGCAGGACATAACAGATGCATTGCTGCATCTGGTAAAATACCCTGCTGGAGACTATGTGCACCTTCTCTGTCATGCATTAAAAACATTTAATCAAGTCTTGCTGTTGTTAGAGTTTCATTTAGTTCAGTTGGCTGGACGGCTGGTTTGTGATGCAGAGTGATGCCAACAGTGCAGGGTCACTTCTCATACCAACTGAGGTTACCATGAAGATCCCTCCTTTCAACCTTTGCCTGAGGCTTAGTGACCCTCAAGTTAAACCACCATCAGTAGTCTCTCTAATGAGAGAGTTGCCCAATGGTCCTCTGGGACTATGGTGACTTTATTTTTCTATAGTTGTTGTTCTACTTTTAATATTGCAGAAATCAAACTATGTTTGTAAAGATCATTCCAATTATTGCCTAGAGCTTTTATTCATCTCTGAATCTTGCCCTATTATTTGGCAATTTAGACAGATTCACCGCCCTTTCATTGTTCTTTGTAATACTCACTCATCTGCCGAAAAACCACCATATTTATACCCGATTTCTTTTTCCAAATTTTCTTGCTGCCAAGAGTGGAAACTAGATTGTAGTGAACTGAACACCCAACAATAAAACTAATTCTGAATCTAGAAATGTCAGAAACTAGTTCAGTAAAAATTAATTTCAAATTAATAAGTATGGTACATACATACCCCAAAGATCACAAATGTGTCTGCTTACACTTTGAGAAAACCAGGCTTTCTTGTTCTTGTGCATCTTAAATCAAAGTCTTTAACCTGTTCATTAAAACAGAGAGAAAACAGAATATTTAAATATTTTACAAAGCAACAAATCACAAATATTGCAAAATGTTGCACAATTATAAAAAGTTAAAATCACTTCACGCTGGTTCTAATTCATAAAACAGATCATTCTTAATTCGTGCAAAGCATTTTGGAAGAATTGCCAAATTGTATTACCAATATTCAAGCCACTGTCCTTTAATATTACTTTGCTGCAGACTATTTCAGTCTCTGGGCATATTAATTTTCTTAACATTTATTTGGATATATCTAAAGCCACCAAAACCATCAGATCTTAATGTTCTAATTTAGAATTTATCCATAATTGAGGTAACTGCACCACCGGCCTCTTTTCAAACCATCAGGCAATAAACCTTAAGTTTTACAATAGGAAAATTGGCCTACACTGAATTCAGTGTTATGAGACAGGATCTATTGAAAGGTTAATAGCCTATTAATTTAGCATCATAGCCCACATATGGAAAATTGACAGACGTTCAAGCAGATTTTCCATCGCTGCTCATGTCACAGTTCAGACATACTTGAAACTTCAGACTTACGGTCTTATCTCATGTACATTCTCTCTCTCTCTCTCACACACACAGACAGGTATGTTAGAGAAAATGAGAAAAATGTTGTTGCTTGTTTTACTGCTTTGTTGCTCTCTCATGCTATTTTTAATGTCAACTGTGGCTTAATTGGTAGCACTGTCACCTCTTAGTCAGATATTTGTTGTTTTATAATCCCCTTTCAGGACTTGAGTGCAAAAGCAAGGGTGACATTCCAGTACAGTACTGAGGGAATACTGCAGAGTTGCAGGTACCATTTTTTGGATAAGATTTAAAATATAGTCCAGTTTCATCTCTCAAGCAGATGTAAAAGATCCCATAGCACAATTTAATTGGAGGTTATCCCCAGTGCTCAGATCAATATTAAATAAAAACCAAAAGAACTGCGGATGCTGTAAATCAGGAACAAAAACAAAGTTGCTGGAAAAGCTCAGCAGGTCTGGCAGCATCTGTGGAGGAGAAAACAGAGTTAACGTTTCGGGTCCGGTGACCCTTCCTCGGAACTGATGGTGGCTGCGAAAACGTCAGTTTATATGCAGAAAATAGGGAGGTGGGTGGGGTAGGGAGTAAATGGTAGGGTAGAGCCCGAAGAGAGAGAAAGACACTTGGACAGACAAGGGAGACCCATTAACAACTATTCGCCCTCCCAGCCTGATCGTTAGC
>NW_025975434.1:0-7936 GCF_021869965.1 Rhincodon typus
TCCTATGATGCTGCTTGGCCTGCTGTGTTCATCCAGCCCTGCACCTTGTTGTCTCGGATTCTCCAGCATCTGTAGTTCCTACTATCTCTGATTCAACATCCTGGTAAACCTCTTTTGTACCCTCTCCAAAGCTGCCACATCCTTCCTACAGTGTGGTGACCAGAACTGCACACAATACTCCGAATATGGCCTCACTAAAGTTTTATACAGCTGCTACATGCTTCTATACTCAATGCCCCAACCAATGAAGGCAAACATACCTTATACCTTCTTTACCATCTTCTCCACTTGTGTTGCTACTTTCAGGGACCCTTGGACTTGCAAGCCAAGGGTCCTGTTATTTATTCATACTTTCCTGTTGCATTCGACTTCCCAAAATGCATCATCACACAACTGATCAGATTTAACTCCATCAGCTATTCCTCTGCCCAACTTTCCAACTGATTAATATCCTGTTGCACCCTTTAACAAACTTTCTCACTATCCAGAACTCCACTAATTTTCATATCATCTGCAAACTTACTAATCAGACCACCTATATTTTCATCCAAATCATTTATTTATATTACAAACAGAGGTCCCAGCATTGTCCCTTATGGAAAAGAGCTGGGCACAAACCTCCAGTCAGAGAAATACCCCTCAGAACAGCCTTCTGTGCTCTATGGTCAAGCCAATTTTGTATCCAACTTTACCACCATGGAGCCCATGTGACTTAATCTTCTGGACCAGCCTAGCATGTGGGACCTTATCAAATACTTTTTCAGGATGTGCAGCCTGGGAATATAGCTGAGACTCAACCTCTATGTCCCTTTCTTCCCTGCGCTCCCTGTTCACTATATCCATTTCCATTTGTTCCTACTAAACTCTTTTCTGTAAGTCTTCAACTCCTCACTATACCCGCTGAGGTCAGCTTAGTTACACCAACCATTGTGATGCCCTGGCCCTGATAAAAGCCAGGGTATTGTGAACCCCCAAATCCCCCACCCCCACGCTGCAATGCTGTATCATCTCCCACTCTGTCATAGTCTTACTCCTAGCCATGATTATTGCCCCTCTGCAACCCAGCCTGCTGCCTTCAAACCCCACAATTGAATTCCCTAACTTGGCTATCTCAGCAATAGTGCCTCATAACCCCTTTAAACTTTCACTGAAGACACGTCCTCCTGGCCAGGAAGGACAGCCTTGACTGATGACTGACTGCTCTCTAAGCAGCTCCCTGACTCCTTACCACTAATCCTGAGCTGTTTGCAGGACTAATGGTGATCTGCTCCTGTGGTGCAGTAGTAGTGTCCCTCTCACTGATCTAGGAGACCCAGGTTCTGTTTCAGTGATGTGTCAGATGTCTCAATCAAGACAATATCTGGATCTACACCCTAGAATTTAATGACTGAGGACCCCTGGTCCTGACTGCTCCATGTGGTTTCCTAAACTTCTCCAAGCCCCTGCACAAATATCAAACAATACCGTGGGATGATAACAGCCATACTCCTGATTGACAATGTTCTTCATGGACCTGAGCGAAGATTACTCCCCTTATTCATGGAGACACAGCTATTTGGTTAAAGCACATTTCAGTGTGTTTGCAGTGAACGCTGCCGACACATGTTGCAAACATATCCACCCCTCCCTCCCCCCTGGCACTACTGGCAAACATGACAAGCTGTCTGGCTTTGGATCTACACCAGAAAGCAAGACAAGACACTGGTACTGTGAGACGATAAGGTTGGAATGAGGCAGCACTGTACATAAAGTCTACAATGTAAGTGAGCTTTCCGAGAGCAAGTGAGGATGTTCTCATGCAGAAGGTGGGTGCCTGGCCCTATCCTGACAGCAGATTTGCGATGAAAGATGCTGGTGAGCTCCACAGTGTAGTGTTTAAATAGGGAATGGTATTATGAGTGAATCAGAGATGCTCTATGATGAGACAAACACGGCGAACATTAGAGAAACTCAGCATGCTTGGCAGCATCTGTGGAAAGAGAAACAGAGTCGCAGGCAGGCAGGGTAGTGTAAGCATTTGGTACTCTTGCCTTCATTGGTCAGTGCCTTGAATGTACGAGTTGGGAGATCATGTTGTGGCTGTACAGGACAATGGTTGGGCCATTTTTGGAATACTGCATTCACTTCTGCTCGCCCTGCTATAGGATAGATGTAAAACTTCAAACGGCGCAGAAAAGATTTACAAGGATTTTACCAAGACTGGAGGCTTTGAATTACAGGGAAAGGCTGAATAGGCTGGGGCTTTTTTCCCTGGAGCGTCAGAGGCTGAGGGGTGACCTTTTTGATGTCATAAAATCATGAGGGGCATGGATAGGGTGAATAGCCAAGGTCTTTTTCGCAGGAAGGGGATTCCAAAACTAGAGGGCATAGGTTTAAAGTGAGAGGGGAAAGATTTAAAAGAGACCTAAGGGGCAAATTTTTCACGCAGAGGGTGTTTCGTGTATGGAATGAGCAGCCAGAAGAAGTGGTCGAGCCTGGTAAAATTACAACAATTAAAAGGCATCTGGATGGATATATGAATTGGAAAGGTTTAGAGGGATATGGTCCAAATGCTGGCAAATGGGACTAGATCAGTTTGGGATATCTGGTCAGCATGGACAAGGTGGACAAAAGAGTTTGTTTCTGCGCTGTATAATTCTATCATTCTATGACTCGGTCTGAAGAAGAGTCACTCTGAACTCAAAACATTAACTCTGTTTCTCTCTCCTCAAATGCTGCCAGACGTGCTGAGCTTTCCCAGCATTCCCATAGGAAAAGCACAGTTAAAAGAAAGTTACAATTTAAATGGACAAATTGAAGGTCTGTTCTGAGGTATACTAAATAAACCCAACCAGTATGCATCATTCACAACAGATAGTAATGACGCCACCCGCAAACTGGAGGAGCAGCACCTCATATTCTGCCTTGGGAGCCCACAGCCCAATGGTCTCAATGTGGACTTTACCAGTTTCAAAATGTCCCCACCACCCCGGCCTCATCCCATGACCAACCCTCCCTCTCATCCCTGCCTCCTTGACCTGACACAACCTGTCCATCTTCTCTCCTACCTATCTGCCCCTCCCACCTCACTGACCAATCCCCACCACTCCCTACCTGCTCTCACCTATCACCATCCCACCTACCTTCCCCAGCCCCACCCCTCCTCTCTCTATTTATTTCAGAGCTACCTTCCATCTCCCCTATTTCTGAAGAAGGGTCCCGCCTCAAAACGTCCACTTTCCGGCTCCTCTGATGCTCCTCCAGCTCCACACTGTGTTATCTCTGCATCATTCACAAGTTTTACTGGATTTCCTTCTGTGGTCTGTGTTTGTTGCTGACTTCCAGCTCCTGCAGGGTTTTGCTTTTACTTGACGAGTCATGATGATGGGTGAGACTGGCATGTACCTAATGCCAACCTCAGTGGAGGGTGTGAGAGAGGTGCAAGCGGTTACAATCCAGGCAGCAAACCCCGAGGTAAAGTGAAGGCCCAAGAGGAGCAAACAGTGAGCAGGAGGTGTCAAGCAACTTGCTGCATCAGGAGTTGTCACTGCCTGGATTTTATCCATTGTGTAGGAAAGTAACAAACTGCATAAAACTGAAGCAAGAATAGATTTAAAAATGGGATGTAAATGCTTGCAGATGGGCCCCGTGCTGCTCAATAGTGAAATTGTCCTCTTTCTGTTCAAACTTTCCCTGCTAAGTTTGACCTTTTCTCACAACCCCAAAAATCTCATACTTTTCGATCTGGCGTTATTTCCCCAGCTGAGTTGGCACTGCCCAAATTGCTCAGGGCAGGGAAGATGCCAACCTGTATCTTTTTTGCAGCGATAGCCTAATTTATTCTTTCTTAAGGCTCCTCCTCTGTGATTAATTTTAGACAGATAACACCAAATAAAAATACAGAGAGAGGTACGATGAAATAAAAGTCTGAAGTTTTAAATTTTAGTCTTCAAGGCGACAGAGGGACCTGCAGAAAAAAACGTTCAGTTGCAACAAGAAGAAAGAGGCTGCAGAAAGTGCAACAGGTTTTGTGGATTGCAACTTCTCCACAGCCATAATAGAGCTCAGCTCATCACAATTACAATCAGCCAGAAATCAGCGAACATAAACCTTAAGAGTTGCTTGATTTCTGCCTGTGTGTGAAAGTGTGGTTACCTAGACAGCAGCTCGAGGATTTAAATATTAAAGAGCTAGGTTGTTAGGGTGGGAGGAAGGAACCTACATCTCAATTACTTTCCATTGTTCTGCATCAGATGATAGAGGATCACAAGAGATAAAGGCGGAATGTTAGCCCAAAGGCTCATTAGTTATTTGCTTAATTGTAGCAAGAAATAGTTTGTTACTGGTTTCCTCTCCTGTGACACGACAGTCCTTCGAGTGTTAATTATGGAATTAATGCTCACTCTCCTTGGAATTATACTTCTGTGAGGATTTTCCTGATTGTCCATCGTCACTGCAAAAGAAGATCCTCGGAAAATCTGGGTAAATGCCATTGGAAATTTAACCTCTTTTTGCTACTATTGGCTGGTGTCAGGGAGATTTTGTTAAAACATCCAAGGTATTAATCAGAGATAGCAAGAACTGCAGATGCTGGAGTCAGAGGTAACACAGTGTGGAGCTGGAGGAACACAGCAGGCCCAGGCAGCATCAGAGGAGCAGGAAAGCTGACGTTTCGGGTCGGGACCCTTCTTCAGAAATGGGGAGGGGGAAGGGAGCTCGGAAATAAATAGAGAGGAGGGGTGAGGCTGGGGAAGGTAGGTGGGATGGAGATAGGTGAGTGCAGGTAGGGAGTGGTGGGGATTGGTCAGTGGGACGTGTGGGGCAGACAGGTGGGAGAGGAGATGGACAGGTCTCAAGGCACTTATCAGACCACATACTTTAAATAGTTTCAGAGCCCTTATCTGAAGAAAGATTTACTGGCATTGGAGCCAGTCCAGAGAATGTTCTCCTGGCTAATCCCAGATATGGAGGGACTGGCTATAAAGGAGGTGAGTAGATTAGGCCTGCAGCCATTGGAATAGAGAAGGATGAGAGTTGACATTATTGAAACCTACAAGATTCTTAGAGGGGAAAGGAAACAAAGTACTGTGGATGTTAGAAATCAAACAGAAATTTCTGGAAAAAACTCAGCAGGTCTGGCAGTATCCATGGATAGAAATCAAAGTGAATGTTTCAGGTCCAGTGACCCTTCTTCAGAACTGATTGTAGCTGGGTAAAGGTCGGTATATTTGCAGAACATGGGGTGAGGGAAACGGGGAGGTGTAAATAATAGGTGGAAATAGAGCCATAGAGTCATGCAGCATGGAAACAGATCCTTCTGTCCAACTCATCCACGCCAATTAGAATACCAATCTGACGTAGTCCCATTTGTCAGCATTTGGTCCAGATCCCTCTGTTCATGTACCCATGCAGATGCCTTTTAAATGTTGCTATTGTACTTGACTCTGCGACTTCCTCTGGCAGCTCGTTCCATCCACACACCTAAAAAAAGTTGTCCCTTAGGTCCCTTTTACATCTTTCACCTCTCACCTTAAATCTATGTCCTCTAGTTTTAGACTCCCCCGGTTGGCTAGCACTCTCTGTATTCTATGTCCTCTAACCTTGCCAACCAGTCTACCATGTGGAACCTAGTTCTTAGGCATCCTAACGTATTCAATTTTAAACCCGAGACCAGTTGTTTAATTGTTGGCTCATTTGCTGCAGCAGTAGTAAAGTTTGCAGTTATCCTTACGCTCTCAATTGACAGTTGTTCCAAGTTGCTTTTTTTTTCATTGGGCTGCGATACCCTCTGTCTCCTACCTTCAAACCAATTTTGAGATGAAGCTCAGAGAGAGAGAGAAGAATAATTGGACAGACAAAGGGAATGGGTAACGTTAAGCCTGGGAGAATAAATAGCTGCTAATGAGAATTATTAATGGCTCACAATGGGCTGTTTGTGGTAGCAGTTCATATGATGACAAGTCCTGGTGTGTGGTGGTTGGGGCAAGGACATGGGAGAAGGTGACCAGGCTGTATAAGTATTGAACTTGATGTTGAGTCATTAAACCTGAGCTTCCAGTTGCTTGCAACTTGAACACACCACTTTGTTTCCTGGCCAACATCTCTGTCTCTGAGATAGTAGGAACTGCAGATGCTGAAGAATCTGAGATGACAAGGTGTAGAGCTGGATAAACACAGCAGGCCAAGCAGCATCAGAGGAGCAGGAAAGCTGATGTTTCGGGCCTAGACCCTTCTTCAGAAATGGGGGAGGGGAAGGGGGTTCTGAAATAAATAGGGAGAGAGGGGGAGGCGGATAGAGGAGAAGACAGTGGATACGAGACAGACAGGTCAAAAAGGCGGGGATGGAGCCAGTAAAGGTGAGTGTAGGAGGGGAGGTAGGGAGGAGATAGGTCAGTCCAGGGAGGACGGACAGGTCAAGGGGGAAGGAGGAGGTTAGCAGGTAGGAGATGGGGGTGCGGCTTTGGGGGGGAGGAGGGGATAATTGGGAGGAAGAACAGGTTAGGGAGGCAGGGACGAGCTGGGCTGGTTTTGGGATGCGGTAGGGGGAGGGGAGATTTTGAAGCTTGTGAAATCCACATTGATACCATTGGGCTGCAGGGGTCCCAAGCAGAATATGAGTTGCTGTTCCTGCAACCTTCAGGTGGCATCGTTGTGGCACTGCAAGAGGCCCAGGATGGACATGTCGTCTGAGGAAAGGGAGGGGGAGTTGAAATTGTTCGCGACTGGGAGGTGCAGTTGTTTATTGCGAACCAAGCGTAGGTGTTCTGCAAAGCGGTCCCCAAGCCTCCGCTTGGTTTCCTCGATGTAGAGGAGGCCACAACGGGAACAGCGGATGCAGTATACCACATTGGCAGATGTGCAGGTGAACATCTGCTTGATGTAGAAAGTCTTCTTGGGGCCTGGGATGGGGGTGGGGGGGGAGGTGTAGGCGGGTGTTCCACTGCTCGCGGTTGCAGGGAAAAGTGCCGGGTGTGGTGGGGCTGGAGGGGAGTGTGGAGCAGACAAGGGAGTCACAGAGAGAGTGGTCCCTCCAGAAAGCAGGTAAGGGTGGGAGAGAAAAATGTCTTTGGTGGTGGGGTCGGATTGCAGATGGTGGAAGTGTTGGAGGATGATGTGTTGGATCCGGATGTTGGTGGGGTGGTACGTGAGGACGAGGGGGATTCTTTTTTGGTTGTTATTGCGGGGAGGGGGTGTGAGGGATGAGTTGCGGGAGACATGGTCGAGGGCGTTCTCGACCACTGAGGGGGGACGTTGCGATCCTTGAAAAACGAGGACATCTGAGATGTACGGGAGTGGAATGCCTCATCCTGGGAGCAGATGCGGCGGAGGTGAAGGAATTGGGAATGGGGATGGCATTTTTGCAGGAAGGTGGGTGGGAGGAGGTGTATTCTAGGTAGCTGTGGGAGTCAGTGGGCTTGAAATGGATATCGGTTTCTAGGTGGTTGCCCGAGATGGAGACAGAGAGGTCCAGGAAGGAGAGAAAGGTATTAGAGATGGTCCAGGTAAACTTAAGGTTGGGGTGGAAGGTGTTAGTGAAGTGGATGAACTGTTCGAGCTCCTCGTGGGAGCCCGAGGCAGTGCCGATACAGTCATCAATGTAACGGAGGCCCTCCGCTTCTTCCTGTCCCGCAGGCCCGATCAGTCCCCCTCCACTGACACCCTCATCCGCTTAGCCGAACTCGTCCTCACCCTCAACAACTTCTCTTTCAATTCCTCCCACTTCCTACAGACAAAGGGGGTAGCCATGGGTACCCGCATGGGCCCAAGCTATACCTGCCTCTTTGTAGGTTACGTGGAACAATCTCTCTTCCGTACCTACACTGGCGCTAAACCCCACCTCTTCCTCCGTTACAAAACTTTGCAGAACACCTATGCTCGGTTCGCAATAAACAACTGCACCTCCCAGTTGTGAACCATTTCAACTCCCCATCCCATTCCTCAGATGACATGTCCATCC
>NW_025975435.1:0-7936 GCF_021869965.1 Rhincodon typus
TCATTGCTGAACCGATTCTTGTTCATTGCTTCTGCTCTCTCTCCAACATGTTCACATCTTTCCTATAATGTGGCACCCACACCTGTACCACTGCTGAGGTCTAACAGGCATCTTGTACAAATTCAACAGTCTCATTGAGAATGAAGCAGGAGGAGAGATGAAGGGTCTAGGCCCGAAACGTCAGCCTCTCTGCTCCTATGATGCTGCTTGGCCTGCTGTGTTCATCCAGCCCTGCACCTTGTTGTCTCGGATTCTCCAGCGTCTGCAGTTCCTACTATCTCTTATTCAGAGATACTTTACTTTCCCAATACAGAACTGTAATACAAGTAAGATTAAGTGATTTGTGAAAATTGCTTTGGAGCTGAAATAATGTTTGCTACATGTAAATACTTTACATATCATCCTTGTTTCTCTAATATATTCCTTACTTCTATAGTGAGTGAAGCACAATAATGACCATCTCACGTTGTCATTAAGGTAAACACAGTTCTTCATAGCATAGAAAGGAAAACTCAATTCTATTATGTAGAATGTGAAGTGGGTGGGGAGGAAGAGTACAGAGATTCCTCGTGTTCCTTTTAAAAGCCATGATCACCCCACAGAGGAGATAGAGCAATTATGATCAATTCTAAGAAGTAAGTGCTCATGTTGTAATTTATCCAAGACACTGGTAACATCTGAACCTCTATTAATTTCACAACAATAATGCTGTCAGATAATTACTAATGTCTCATAACATTACGGAAAACATTTGTTTGAAATTTTCTTTTTATAAACCCTAAGAATAGAATTTATTGCCAATTGGATGCTGGATTAAAATTCTTTCATTTGTAAATATCATTGATGTAAGAATCTGTTCAACTGTTTACTGAGAACAATTTATTTCTGACTTCAACTCTAAATACTGTAAATAATGGGCTAGATAGTGCAACCAGAATCCCCAAACTGCACACCTCCTTGAAGATGAGGGTGATAATGAAGGCAAAGTGTGCATTTATTGTGGGAATTTGTACACTAGATGCAAAGTGAAATGAAGTGTTAAAGCAGAAGCAATGCACATATCTTTGAATTCATTAACACCGTTCAGTGTTGGGTTTGAATGTTATTTTTAACATTCAAATTTATTGTCAGTTTAAATCTCTGATGCCTTAATAACTGCTACAGCTCTAATAAAGAACAATGAAAGGACCACAGAGTGCAATAAACTGTACATTTAATTTTTTGCCAATAATGTAATTAAGCAACAAACAATCTAAACACATCTGGATGATTTTTTTTTAGAACTCTTATAATTCTTCTGGCACAAAACATACTTTTAAATGTCAACACACAGAGTAGCATATGACCTTGTCCGTAATCTCCCTCTCCAATAAAACACGTATATCTTTAGTGTCAGTGCTTTTATTCCATTTTCTGTATGTAGCTTAAAATAGATTTAACTCATACCAATCTATCTTGAATGATTGTTAGGCAAAGCACCAACATAGTGAAATATTTAAACAAAATGCTGCTGATGAGAGAATCAATGGATTCTAATCTGATGCTTTAAGTAGACGGGATACAACTAGCTGTATTGGTCAATCAGTACATCAGTGTTGATTGAGATCTGACTGTAGTTGGATTGTTATTCTCACCTTTCTCCACACTCATGTATTTTAGTCCAATCTACAAACACTGGATAGTGAACTCTGTTTTGTTAACTATCATTTTATTTGAGTGAAAATGAAAGTGTACAAAGTGTATTGATTGTTTTTACGGTTGTATTCTCAAGTTAACCAATAAAAGAATTAAAGACAGCTCCCATTTCCTAGCTTGCATCTGTACCAAACTAATTACGGTATATAATTGCTGGGCAAGATTCACTGGGGAATTAGTAAACTAAAATGTAGGAGGGAAAAGAAACAGGAAGAGTCATCCTGTCTCCTCTACCATTGATTTTTTTTTTTGGTTCCACTTTGAACATTGATTACATCTGCAACACTAAAAGGAAAGAGCATGAAATTGAGGTCCCTGCAGAATCCCGGTCATAAATGTAGCAGGGTCTGTCCCCCCTTCTTGTAGGGGACTAGTAGAAACTACAAGCTTAAAAATATAAGCAACCTTCTTCCTGACATGCCCCTCACTCAGAAGTTTTGTAAAGCTTTTGAGAACATCAGTGAGTGTGTCAGCTGGATCATTTGAAGAATGCGTTGTTTGTCCTAGCTTGAAACGTAAATGTCATTGCATATTGTAGAGAAACAATTTGAAGTGTTTGCTTTGAATGCATATTTCAATTGCACCTCTGCCTCGGGAGTCAGCAGAAGAATGAATATGAGAATTATTGCTGGTGCATTTATCTAAAAATCTTGCATACAAACTAAAGATAAATCAAATTATAATGTGCATCAGCCTGATTTGTGGAGAGTTGTGACAAATGGGTAAAATACACTTTATATCTCTTAGCTGCATGTTGCAGCAAGAGTCCATCATAGCAAAGTTCTGTTTTATCAATATTTCAATGCAATTCTGATTTTCTGGGAACAATGTTGAAATGATGTATCTGATTCATGTGTAGCATTTGTCATGTTAGAGGGAAAATCAACGCTGTAAAATCAAACCAACAGTTCATTTCATTTCTAAACAACATAAAATTGTAGATCATTTTCTCCAGCCGAAACAAACATCATTAATGAAAGGAAATATCACCTATCCAGCTGAAGAAATCCACAGTATGTAAGCTGTGATAGTTAAAACTGGAATGAGTAAACTCTATATGAACCTGCATTTGAACTGGGAGTATTCACCAGTGATAGGATAATGTGCTTTGTATGTCAAGAGAAGAACTAATGTTTTTCTTCTTAATTAACCCAATCAGAGGAAACAATCATGTAGTAACTAGAACAAAAAACAGAAGTTGTTGGAAAAGGACAGCAGGTCTGGCAGCATCAGTGAAGAAAAAATCGGAGTTAAAGTTTTGGGTCCGCTGACCCTTCCTCAGAACTGATGGTAGCTGGGAAAACATTGGCTTATATTCAGAAAATAGGGAGGGGCTGGGGTAGGGAGTAAATGATAGAATAGAGTCCGAAGAGAGAGAGCAGAGGTTGGATAGACAAAGGAGTTGATAACAATCTGGCTGGGAGGGTGAATAGTTGTTAATGCAGACTGTTCACCCTCCTAGCCAGATTGCTATCAAATCTTCTGTCTATCCAACTGCTCTTCTTTCTCTTCAGGCTCTATCCTATCATTTACTCCCTACTCCATCCCCCTCCCTATTTTCTACATATAAGCCAACATTTTCCCATCTACTATCAGTTCTGAGGAAGAGTCACCAGACCCGAAACGTTAACTCTGATTTTTTCTTCACAGATGCTGCCAGACCTGCTGAGCTTTTCCAGCAACTTTTGTTTTTGTTCCTGATTTGCATCTTCTGCAGTTCTTTTGGTTTTTATATAGTAATTGGAACAATGTTATTGGGCATTTATTACATTGCTAAACATCTAATCAGTAGGAAGATTACATTGATGGTGAAGAACCTTGTTTACTGTGAGCACAAAATGAAAAATTCTGATACTCGTTAATAATGATGAAAAATGAAATGAACACCAATCTTTTTAGAAAGTAATATAAATATTCTTCTGACTGAATTTAGGCACAGGAGGGACAGAGTAGTAGGAGTCAGTGGCAAGTTTCCTACCAATAAAGTTGTGGAAAAGGATGACATGAACAGAAGTTGACAAAACATAACTTCAGGTATTCCCTCCAATGCAATAGGAAGTTCACTGAATTCACAAGGTCAACAAAGGGAAGTATAATCATCACTCAATGGCTGGAGAAGAAAGTTACCCTCTGTTAACAATTCACAGTGATTTAGGAGATATGAAAATTTATATTGAAGAGAGATCTTTTCTTTCATCAATATATCTCTTTCTTGTGTTAAGATAGGTCATTCAGAAAATAAAAGCTCATGGTGTAGGTGGGTGATACAATTACATTGATATAATATCGGATATCTATCAGGAACAGAGAATAGGCAGATATGGGTAATTTTTCTGGTTGACAAGATGTATTGAGTGGTGTGCCATAGTGATTAATGGGCGTCAGCTTTATATTTTATAACTTATATCAATGACTTGGGTAAAGGGACCAAAGGCATAATTTCTAAATTTGCTGATGAGACAAAGATGGGTAGAAAAATAATTTATGAAGACAATATAAGGTAAGGTAATCATAATTCCATTCTTTCATGAGAGAGAGAGACGGGTTGGTGGTGGTTTAACATGTGGGTCATAGTACCTCAGGCAAGGGGCAAGTTTGAGAAGAGAGGAACCTGTGTGGTGACCTCAGCCATGACTGGAATTGAACTCACGTTCTTGCTGTCACTCTGTATCAGCAAAACAAAATGAGTGAAGAAAGATTTGAGGCATGGGGAAGAATGTAGAGAAATGTGAAATTTTCCAAGATGGCAGGAAAAATAAAAAGGAAGACAATTGTCTAAACAGTGAGTGATTGCAGAACTCTGAGGATGTGTAAAGTCAGTGTTTTCCAGTGCATGATTCACAAAGACTAATAGAATATTATCATTTCAGTTCTGGTCTCCCTGCTATGGGAAGGACGTTGTGAAACTTGCAAGTGTCCAGAAAGGGTTGACAAGGA
The DNA here is from genome assembly GCF_021869965.1 of Rhincodon typus. Classification (NCBI taxonomy): domain Eukaryota; kingdom Metazoa; phylum Chordata; class Chondrichthyes; order Orectolobiformes; family Rhincodontidae; genus Rhincodon; species Rhincodon typus. Next base: position 4,633 of record NW_025975435.1, read on the forward strand.
TGTTGCCAGGACTGGAGGGTTTGACCTATAGGGAGAGCTGAATAGGCTGGGGCTATTTTCCCTGAAATGTAGAAGGCTGAGGGGTGATCTGAAAGAGGTTTATAAAATCATGAGGGGCATGGATAGGGTGAGGAGCCAAGGTCATTTTCTCAGGGTAGGGGAGTCCAAAACTAGAGGTTTAAGGTGAGAGATGAACAATGTAACAGGAACATAAAGGGTCACTTTTTGCATGCAGAGGGTGGTGAGTGTATGGAATGAACTGCCAGAGGAAGTGGTGGAAGCTGTTACAATAAACAACATTTAAGAGGCAACTGGATGGGTATGTGAATTGGAAGGGTTCAGAGGGATGTAGGCTGAATGCTGGTAAATGGGACTTGATTAATTTAGGATATCTGGTTGGTTAGGACAAGTTGGACCAAAGGGTATGTTTCCATGCTGTATAGCTGTACAATGCTGTGACTCTAAATGGGGAGGTTATATTTTAATTATGTGAGGCGTTGGTGAGGCCACATCAGGAGTATAGTGTACAGTGTTGGGGTCCTTATTTAAGGAAGGATGTAAATGTGTTGGAAAGAGTTCAGAGAGTGTTTACTAAAGAAATATCTGAAATGGGTGCTGTGTCTTCTAAGGAAAGGTTGGGAAGGCAAGGCTTAATCCACTCAATTATTGAAGCATAAGAAGTGTCTTAATTGAAACATTTTCAGATCCAGAGAAACCTGAGATGATGGAACACTGAAAAACTGTTTCCTCTTATGTGAGAGTCTAAAACTTGGGATCAGAGTTTCAAAGTAAGAGCTCACCCGTGTAAGACAGAGATAAGGAAGAAAAACCTCTCACAGTAGGTCTTGAATCTTTGGAACTCTTTTTTAAACTTCTTTCGTGGGATGTGAGCATCACTGGCTGGCTAGCATTTATTGCCTGTCCTTTGAGAAGGTGATGGTGAGCTGCCTTGAATCGCTGCGGTCCACCTGCTTTGGGTCGACCCACAATGCCATTAGGGAGGGAATTCCAGGATTCTGACCCAGCACAGTGAAGAAATGGTGATATATTTCCAAGTCAAGATGGTGAGTGGCATGGAGGGGAACTTGAAAGTGGTGGTCTTCCCAAGTATCTGCTGCCCTTCTCCCTCTAGATGGAAGTGGTCGTGAGTTTTGAAGGTGCTGTCTGAGTGTCCAAGATCTCTTCAACCGAGTGCAACGTACTCTGGCATCTATATTTGACTCATTAGAGCAAGTCAGATGTTGGCCATTGAGCGAGAAGGATCATCTACTCGTAGACCTTATGATTCAGCCCACAACCCTTGCATGTATGCATTCCTCATCTATGGCGTATGACGTGCTGCCACAAGGAATATTCTAGAACACCAGAGCACAATGTTGGCACCTTCAAGTCATGCTTTCGCTGCCTGTGCCCACTGGAGGAGCCCTGCAATACTCAGCTGTGTGGGCATCAATTTACTGCCTGCTACAAAACATGGTCACCATGGCAGAAAAGCTCATGAGGGAGAATCTGAAGAGCGGGAAGAGAAGGAGGAACAAGAGAAGGTGTAAGATGGAGGAACGTGATCAGAATGGTACACTGTCCTTTCTCCTCACTTCGATATGATAACTCGTGAATGATGCAGATTCATAGTTATACTTCTCAATTGTCAAATATCCTCCCCTTTTCACCTTTCCTCTATCACTGGCCCTATATCGTCCTCTTCCCAATGACGAAAATAAGAAGCATTAGAAAATGACTCCAAATTAAGAAATTCAATCATGGCTTGATGTATGCAAAAATAAACTAACCACAATATTTGTGATCCTCAGTGTCTGTCTTTGATGTGCATTTGCCTCTCCCAGTGATGCTATGAGATGCTTCACAATTTTAGTTGCTGCATACTGATTGATGGCTTGGTCACCTTTCAATTGTGGACACTGCAGAAAGCCTCAAAGAGTGACCTTGAACAAATATGGGACTAGGGGGACTGGATTCAAGGCTGTACCTCACTGGCCTGGGGCAGGGACAGGTAACAGTGAAGGCACTGTCATGCAATGGTGGATGCAGGAATGTTTCCATCCTGAGGGAGGAAAGTATGTCTATGCTCCATGGAGCCTCCATCACTCTTTGGAAATAATGCCTCATTCTTTCTAATTGGAGAACAGATTGCAGTGCAGCTCAGGAAGTCCCTTTGAAGTAAGTACCCAGATTCATTATGGCAGCATTAATACATTTCCAGCAATGCCACTGTCTTTCTTCTCTGATGAAGAGTGTTCTGATGAGGAGTCACTGGACTCAAAACATCTATTCTGCTTTCTTCCCACAGATGCTGCCAGACCTGCTGAGTTTCACCAGCAATTTCTGTTTTTGTTTCAGGTCTCCATCATCCACAGTTATTTGCTTTATTTTAATGTCTTTCTTTCTCTTCAACTCAACCCATATGACTTCACTTGCTGATCCTTTTATCATTTCTCCTTACCTGTAATTGTTTCTTCAATCAATATTTCTGGTCTGCTTTGGTATCCCACTCAATGTTATAGAATCATAGACTCATACAGCATAGAAACAGACTGTTCATTCCAGTCAGTCCACACCAACCATGCTCCCAAACTAAACTAGTCCCATCTACCCGTGCTTGGTCCATGTCCCTCTAAACCTTTCTTAACCATGAACTTATCCAAGTATCTTTTAAACTGTTGTAGCTATTCTGCATCCAGCACTTCTGCTGGCAGTTCATCCACACATTAACCACTCACTGTATCAAAAGGTTGCCCCTCATATCCTGTTTCAATCTTTCTCCTCTCACCTTAAAAATATGCTCTCCAGTTTTGCTCTCCCCACTCCCCAGGAAAAGACCCAGTTATTCACTTATTTATGCTCCTCAAGATTTTATAAACCTCAATAAGGTCACCCCTCAACTTCCTACACTCCAGTGAAAATATCACCAGAAATGCTGTCCATTCCTGCCCTTCTTTAAGCCACGTCGCAGTAATAGGTATATTGTTCCATTTCTAAGTGCCTATCTGTCCCTCAGCTCATCCACATTATTGAATAGACTCCCAATATTACAGTCAATGAAACAAAAATGGAGAATGATGTAAAATGGGCTATTGACTCACTACAAAGATAGCAAGAACTGCAGATGCTGGAGTCAGAGATAACAAAGTGTGGAGCTGGAGGAACACAGCCGGCCAGGCAGCATCAGAGGAGCAGGAAAGATTCTTCAGATTGCTAAAGAAGGGTCCAGACCCAAAACGTCAGCTTTCCTGCTCCTCTGGTGCTGCCTGGCCTGCTGTGTTCCTCCAGCTCCACACTTTGTTAT
>NW_025975436.1:0-7936 GCF_021869965.1 Rhincodon typus
TGTGTGTGTGTGTTTCTGTGTGTGTGTGTGTCTGTTTGTGTGTGTATGTGTGTGTGTATGTGTGTGTCTGTGTATGTGTATGTGTGTGTCTGTGTACGTGTGTGTGTGTGTGTTTCTGTGTGTGTGTGTGTGTGTCTGTCTGTGTTTGTATGTGTATGTATGTGTATGTGTGTGTATGTGTGTGCGTCTGTGTGTGTGTATGTGTGTGTGTGTGTATGTGTGTGTGTGTGTTTGTGTGTGTGTGTGTATGTGTGTGTATGTGTGTGCGTGCGTGTGTGCGTGCGCATGTACGTGTGTGCATGTGTGTCTGTGTGTGAGAGAGATAGATTATTTGCTTCATGCAGAAAGGGAAAGCAGCAAAACATTGAAATGTTTGTACTCATTTGCAGGTCTTAATTCGGGAAAATGGATTGCAAACATCTTTTGACTAAGGCAGTAATGAGACTCAATTCCGTAACACCCAGAACAATAAGGCACTCGATGACCTGAATTAAAGCAGGAAAGCTAATATAGGATACTCTGGTTCCTCTTGTGGCATGGTAGTGTTGTTCTTACCCCTGGACTAGGAAGCCAAACTTCAAGTCCCACCTGCTCTAGAGGTGTGTTATAACATCTCTGAAAGTTTGGTTTGAAACATAGGGGGTTAATTTTAAAATAAAAAGATACTCTTGGACCTCTTGTAGTAAACTGGTAGTGTTCTTACCCCTGGACTGGGAGGCCCAGGTTCAGATGTGTAATAACAGCTCTGAACTGGTTGATCAGGAGAAACTGGTGAATTAAAAAAAAATTAAATGACACTCTTCCTTTTTGAACTTTGAGAATCAAACCCACTCTTGATCCCTGGAGCAACAGCTGCTCAGATATTTCACAGTTACACTGCCTTGTGACAGTCTTCTCATTGAACACAGGCTCAGATACTGGTGGATATAGATGGAATTAAACAAATGAGGATGTCACATGAGGTGACACCTAGACAGTGAAGCCCCCAGACGAGCAAGGAATGGATTAGCATGACCTACCCTTCTGCCAGAGGCTCCCCTCAATTAGACAGTCACAAATTAACAGCTCAGAGTTATACAGGTGGAAAGAAGGATGTTTAAGGAACACTATAACTGCATGACAACACTGAAGTCCATTGCTGAAGATCAAGCATCACTCTATAGTTTAGATCTCTGATTTTCGGCAATATCGAGGAATCATTTTCTTCAGTAAAGCCTCAAAGCATCCATTAAGGTCTTGCATGAGCTTCAAACTATTCTGTGCCGTACTGTAGCTCTCCTCTGCTATTGTTCTTGAAATCTTTAAAGGGAATAACTGTCCAGTTCATAGAAGTAAATATTTTAGCACTCATGTCATATGTTGAAGATTTCAAAGAGGCAGAATAATTAATTATGAAAATCTCTTTGTAAGCTCCTGCGAGTCACACTTGGACATGGATGATCATTTCTGTATTGGTGTACATAATCTGAACAATGCACAGGAAGTAATACTTGCTGTTTAGGAAGTTTAACATGTTGACTGGAAATTCACAAAACAACATGGGTTTCACTTATTGAGAAATTTAGCAACACTGTAAAACTAAATGGATCTATCTTGTTAATGTCTTAGTGTGATTCCAACTGATTCAACTTTGCAGACTTCCATAAAAGTAGATCAAACTTTGTTTTAATTATCACCTTATGAACCAGAACTCTCGATAAACTGGCAAAATTACGTCCTTGAAAAACCAGAAGTTTACTGTATTATCACAACCTCCATGATGTTTGAGTAGTCAGTTGAAGGTGTGAGTGGGAAGGCTCTCCGCCAGTAAGTTTTATTTAAGGCAAAGTTGTGTTATTATTTACATGATTTATGCTGTAAATAAAGTATAACAGTGATGTGTGTACCCCCTGGATGATGTTTCTACTACTTAGGGTGTGTTTTTACATTGATTATGTGAACCTCTTGATTATCCAGATATTTGATCAAGTGGCGCACTCCTGGTCCCATAGGTGCTGGTTAATAAAAATTTTGCTGTATTCCAGTTCTCTGATAAATGCGAGCTCATTTGACATCTCAGCTGATAATGCACAAGTCACTCGATAGCAGTAGTAGACAATCTGATGTTAAACTTTTCTCGTGTGTAAGCTATCCACCTCATTACGTCGAGGTATCGGTTTCTCTGATCCTTGTGATGTCTGAGGAAGGATCACAGGACCCAAAACGTTCACTCTAATTTCCCTCCACAGATGCCACCAGACCTGCTGAGCTTTACCAGCAATTCCTGTTTTTGTTACGATCTTGATGGCTGGTCAGAAAATTACTGCTCAGTTGTCTTTCTGTGTTGCTTCCACTAGTTTGCAGGAGACACAATATGGCTGATTGACTCATAAAAGGTCTCACAGTTATTAAGTAAGAGTCACAACTGACAAAAACCGCTCAATGAAAGAGAAATTGATTTTCTTCAGGTTGAAAGAGGGTTTTGATTGAAGAAAACAGAGACTCTCCATGAGCTGGAGCAGATCAAATTATTTCTCTAACTTATCCCCGATTTCAAGTTATTTAGTTGCTTGAGAACCATTCACACAGTTGTTGCCAGGTAGAAGACTTTTGTCATCTCTAATTGGTCACTAGTCTATAGACCAATCAACTTCTTGTTGCCACCCAGCCACATCTGTACAGAATTCATCTGCAATTTAATTGCTGCTTGCTCAATTACTTACACAGTGCTTGCCAAAAGGGTAAGGTTATTTGTTTTCCAAAACATGCATCAATCCTTGAAACAACTGCTTTCAAAATAGTTCTTTCCCATTTCAGTCCACAATTCATCTGGATGTGTATATGAATAAGAAAGGTTTAGAGGGATATGGGCCAAATGCTGGCAAATAGGATGAGATTAATTTAGGATATCTGGTCGGCATGGATAAGTTGGACTGAAGAGTCTGTTTCTGTGCTGTACAAATCTATGACTCTAATTTTAAAAAGCTCAAACAAAAACACATGGTCTTTTCATTATGTTAAACCTGTGTCAAACCATAAATAAACTATGTGTAAAAACTGAAATAACTGTGGATGTTGTACGTCAGGAACAAAAGCAGTTCTGGCAGTATCTATGAAGAAAAGCATCAGAGTTAACGATTTTGGTCTTAACTGAGGAAGGGTCACCGGACGCAAAATGTTAACTCTGATTTTTTTCTTCACAGATGCTGCCAGGTCTGCTGTGCTTTTATGGCAACTTCTGTTTTTGTTCCATAAATAAACCAGACCTGATCATTGTAAATTCACAAGGATAGAGTTATACTGAAGAGGATGCAGATGCAATTTACAAGAATAACATCAAAAATACAATTGTATACATATCAGGAAAGGATGAACAGTTTGGGTCTTTTCTCTCTTGAGAAAAGAAAGTTAAAGAGATTTCTTTTTATTCATTCACAAGATGTGGGAATCACTGGCTAGGCCAGCATTTATTGTCCATCCCTAATTGCCCAGAGAGCTGTAAAGAGTCAACCACATTGTTGTGGGTCTGGAATCACATGTAGGCCAGACCAGAAGTTTCCTTCCCTGAAGGACATTAGTAAACCTGATGGGATTTTCCAACAATCAACATTGGTTCCATGGTCACCATTAAACTCTTAATTCCAGATACTTGTTATTGAATTCAAGTTCGACTATCGACTATGGCAAGGTTCAAGCCTGGGTTCCCAAGATATGACATGGTCTTTCGATCAATGGTCTTGCAATGATACTACTAGGCCATCACAAATGATCTGATAAGACAGCTCCAATTTCTGAAAGTTTTTAGATTAACTGGACATTCAGTGAATGATTCCAGTTGTGAGGGAGAGCTGACACTTGAGGTCATCAACACAAGTTAGTCACCAAGAAAGCTAACAAGGCATTTACCCAAACAGTGAGAAGAATGAGATACTTGCTAACACAACAAAAAAGGTTCAAGAGAATAGCATTTAAGGTGAAGTTATCAAAGAAAAAAGGGATTATACACTTACAACGTTAGGTTTGAAGCATAGGACGATGCTCATTAGGAGCACAAATAATGAATGCTAAAGGCTGAATGATCTGTTACTGTAACCCTATGTGTCATTTATCAGCCAAAACCCAATTTTCTTAAAGCATTTTGGCCCTAAGAGAAAAAATTTCTTTGAGAAGTTAACACCATGGGCTGAATTTTATTCGAAGACAAACTGAAGTGTTTGGATCAAGTGGAAGAGGTTAAATTGACAGAAGCCTTTTTGCCTACCTAACCCCACCTATTTCTGGATTTAACTGAAGGTGAAAGTGGGATGGACATTGACCCATTAGAAGAAGGCTGGCTACATTGTTAAATATGAATATTAGGCTGTAACTTTACCAGCTGTTGGCCAGATCTCCCAAATGTCAAGAACTTCCTCAAAGTAAGGGTGCACTGAATTCAGGGAGGGGAAATGACTTTATATTCCCTTTCAGAATCCATGGGCCCACCAGAAAAGCTTCTGCAATAGGCGACCACCCATCAGAAAATAGAATGTAGAAGTAGAAATAGGCCATTCAGCCCATTAAGTCTGCTGTGCCATTCAATGAGATCATGGCTCATCAAATAATCCTTAAAACCACTTTCCTGCCTTTTCCCCATAACCCCTGATTCCCTTATTGATGAAAAATCTGTCTGTGTCAGCCTTAGATATACATAAAGACCCAGCCTCAACAGCTGTCCACTTATTTCACAAACCTCTGAGATAAGAAATTCCTCTTCATCTCTGCCTTAAATGTGCGACCTCTTACTCAGAGACTATGCCTTCTGATTGTAGTCACAAGGAGGAACAATTTCTCTGCATCTCTCCTGTCAAGTCCTCCAAGACTCTTGTGCGCTTGAATTGAGTTGGCTCATGTTCTTCATCTCTGCCACTGCATCTTGGCGTAGGGCGCAGTTCTGCAGCTGCGGTGAATGGAGCCTGCACAACAGTGGAGCCTGTTGTCCCTGGAGGTTTGGTTGGGCGATCACAAGAGTGCTTGTATCTAGACAGCCCAGAAATGCTGAAGTTCTTCATGCTAAAGGCACATGGACTGTCCTTGTCAAGAAGCGTCAAAGGTCAGAGGGAGTCAGGCGGGTTGGAGGTGAGGGACCTCTGCAGGGTTACTGACTGGAATCTTCTGAAGGGCCTGAGTTAATTCCCACTCCAGCTTGATGCCTTGTGTCGTCACCGTCACTTTGTGAAGAGTGGTGCTCATCGGGTTCCCTATCCGCTGTCACGATATATTCAGTCCTGAGGATCAATGGTCGGAATGATGGGAGTACGCATGTCTCCAGCAGACCCTGAGTATACTGGGCCTGGATCTCCATGACAGCAGCCAACCTGAACACAGAGACGGCCAGACAGTCACATGACCCGCTGCACTGGTGCTACTTCAGGGTAATGAGGGCCATTGCCTCCCACACGTCTATCTGCTGATGCTCTGCATACATGGACACTACAGGGCCCACTCCTACCTGGGGCAGGTGCTTGTCTCTGGCAGTCCTTCCAGTGCCAGCAGCCTGGGGCATGTCTTCCTCAGAGCCGTCACAGTGAGGTGTTCACCAGATTGTGCTCCCACACTCTCAAGGTGCTCGCACTGAGGTGCCAGTGTCCGAGCTGGTCAGAGGTGCAGGAGGTAGTCTTGTCAATGCCTCGCCTTAGGCCTTGGTATTTGACCCAAAACAATTCTGAAGAAAGCGGCTCACTAGACCCGAAACTTTACCTCTGCTTTTTTTTCCTCCACAGAGGCTGCTGAGCTTTTCCAGTAATTTCTGATTCTGTTTCTGATTTCCAACATCTGAGGATCTTTGTTCTTTTTTAAATATACCTCACTTCTGGTTTAGCTTCACAAAAGTGCTGTCATGGCTCTTGTAAAACCATAGCCAACAGAGAAGTAGGGAAATACTGTTTTAAAAAATTAAATCACCTTATGCTTGCAGATGGGTGTGAAAACACGAAGAGAGGGTCATTCTAAAACTTACAAATTGTCTGTAACAATATTAATTGCCTAAACACTGCAGATTAATACAACAATTTCCTGATGTTCAAAATGCACATGTAGAAGAATAAATCAAACAGCTACTTACACAGAGCTTTTGCCTACTGATGAAGCACTACGTCCAGCAGAGGGTTGATTATTAGTCCTTGTAGTGTTTTTTGTGCTGCTTTCAGTCCTCTGGAATGTATTTGAGTGCAAAGCAGATGACCGAGATGAGAAAGATCTTGATGAGAGCACACGAGGTACATAGGGCTGTTCTGGAACAATTTCTTCACATCTCGAACCCTGGAACCCTGACCGACAGACACATAGCTGAGGACGTGAACACGACCCTCTGTTTTGGCACGGCGGATCACATACGGCTGTTGAGAAATGCCAAATTAGGAAAAATCAGCAGAGTAAAGACTTCAAAAGCAAACAACGTGAACAACACCGATATGTAGGAACTCTCCCTCTTTTTGACAGGGATTAATAAATTGAATATCTGCAGTTCTTTTCTGCCAAAAAGCAACTGATGAGAGAGGATGTCTTTGTTTTGAAAATCATGAGCAGAAAACTCATAAATGTCTGTTGCTGCCTCACAGCATATTCCTTTTTGAAGTCTGTATTTATGGCCTGCATCATTTGCAACTTAGATGTTTGCAGTTTCAGAGTCAGAGGTTGTGGGAATAGATCACATACCAAAGTAGGGCCTGTAATAAAGCATCAAACCCAGTCATGATGTCTCAGCCCCATTGCTTAATTGTCCTTGCCACATATTTGTCACTTAACATTTGAAACAGAAGGATGGAATTCAACCTTCTTTACCCAGTTTCACTGACATATGATGCCAGACCCTCAGAAATGTGATTTATTCTTAACAGGCCTCTGAAATGGACCAGCAACCCACTCAATTGTCTAAAGTCACTTCGGGAAGATAGAACATAGAACAATACAGCACAGTACAGCCCCTTCGGCCCACGATGTTGTGCCGACCTATTATCCTACTAAGATCAATCTACCCTGCATACCCTACATTTTACTATCATCCATGTGCCTATCCAAGAGTCGCTTAAAAGTCTCTAGAGTATCTGACTCAACTACCACCGCCAGCAGCGCATTCCACACGCCCACCGCTCTCTGTGTAAAGAACCTACCTCTGACATCTCCCCTATACCTTCCTCCAATCACCTTAAAATTATGTCCCCTCGTAATAGTCATTTCCGCTCTGGGAAAAAGTCTCTGGCTATCCACTCTATCTATGCCTCTCATCATCTTGTAAACCCCTATCAAGTCACCTCTCATCCTTCTTCATTCCAATGAGAAAAGCGCTAGCTCCCTCAACCTTTCCTCATAACATCTGCCCTCCAGTCCAGGCACCATCCTGGTAACTCTCCTCTGCAACCTCTCTAAAGCTTCCACATCCTTCCTATAATGAGGCAACCAGAACTGAACACAATATTCTAAGTGTGGTCTAACCAGGGTTTTATAGAGCTGCAGCATAACCTCGTGGCTTTCAAACTCAATTCCCCTGCCAATGAAAGCCAACACACCATACGCCTTCTTAATAACCCTATCAACTTCAGTCGCAACTTTGAGGGATCTATGGACATGAATCCCAAGATCCCTCTGTTCCTCTACACTGCCAAGAATCCTGCCATTAACCCTGTATTCTACATTCAAATTTGAGAGAGTCCATTAAGATAGAAATTCCAAGATGGCAGTGGAGGAGGCCTCCTGAGCTCATCCGCTCTGAACGATTTTCTTTCTTTTTTACTCGCTGTCTTTTATTTCTTTTTTTAGTCTTCCTTAGCTTTCTTTTTTTCTCTACTCATCTTCTGGAGAGAGCTTGGGCGCAGAGGCAGTGAATACAGGAGCTGGGGTCTCAGAGCGGGGACTTCAGCAGTCGGCTACAAAGCCGTTGATATGCTCAGGCAGAACTCCAGTGGTTGGCAATATTGTGGAA
>NW_025975437.1:0-7936 GCF_021869965.1 Rhincodon typus
CAGAGGAGTAGGAAGGCTGACGTTTCGGGCCTAGAATATTCTTCATTTTTCTGAAGAAGGGTCTAGGCCCGAAATGTCAGCTTTCCTGCTCCTCTGATGCTGCTTGGCCTGCTGTGTTCATCCAGCTCTACACCTTGTTATCTCAGATTCTCCAGCATCTGCAATACCTACTATCTCTGAAAAGATTTCAGTGATGCTGAATGAAAGATCAGGATTTCTCCGATGATTAAGGTTATCGATTGCTGTCAACCAACACCATGCTAAAGAAACAAATGCATTTAACTGAAAGGTTGTTGGATCAGTATGGGTGTCAAACTACTACCACACTGGCCTATATTACCGTGGCTGCCCCTGAATACGATTCGTTGTATGATCAGCATTTGGAGACTTGCATCAGATGTAATGAGTTGCAATTTAAACGTAAGCTTTTCTGTCTTTAATGGTCTGATAGTGATTCATTTCGCGTAGAATCAAATGTCCTTTCTAAAATTTATCTGTCGATCAAACTTAAGCACTGATATATCTGCCAACGAAAAAGTTCCAGGATTTAAATGAATAAAGTATAATATGTTGGCAGTTTTCCAAATGTGAAGTAAAAGGGGTTTCTTCTCACAATATTAATCTATATTTCTTTTTTTTTTAATTATTCTTGCTCTGTGTCCTCATTGTATAAGTTGATCAACACATTCGTCTATGAAAGGGTATTGAAAGGAAATATTTCACCGTCTGTGAAACGGTTTGGAGCATCTTGAGAACATGGAAGTTATTGTAAAAGTATAGACACTTTTCCCTTTTGATAGAGCAATCTACTGTCTATTTTCACTTTTAATTTAGATTTCAAGTTTTATGATCACTCCATCTTAAAAGCTGGTGATGAAGTTAACAATTTTTCTAAATACAAATGACATCCATAAAGGTTATGTGGTAATTACGTCAGAGAGAGGAGAGAACAAGACTGAGTGACAGTGAAACAAAATCGGAGCCAAGAGAGACACTGCAAAAGAGGGCAAGAAATGGAGCAATAGAGACAGAGCAACACAGAGAAAAAGCAACAGAGTAGGAGATAAAGCATGACAGATCGAGAGACGCGAAGAGGGAGACAGAGGGAGAAGCAGAAACAAAGAGAGGGAGAAATAGAGAAAGAGCAAGAGAGATGGAAAGAAAGAAACAGATATATTCAGAGAGTCACGCATAGAGGGAGAGACAGAGCGGCAGACACATTAAACGAAGCAGATTGAGAGAAAGAGAGGTAGAAAGAAATAAAATCCTTAATTTTACCAATCTGAAAACACTCACGATCTGAATGCACACCTTTCTGCCAGAGAAAGGTTTCAAAGACTGTGGAACTGCATCCCTACGCGTTCAGCAAGAGGTGAAGAAAAACGGTGAGATCGGACCATTTCCTGCTGCACTAACAGTTCAGAACCAGCGCTTGTAACTCATGCTAGCAATCCATTTTGTTGTGAAGGTGCGCTAAGTATTGTCAATTTCCTCGCTGAAATCAATTGTGTATCAAAGCAGCCGCCTAACAATGTGTCAGGCCTGTCAATGTCAATCTTACTCCGTCATTTCTAAATTAATCCTGGAGCCAGTACCAGGCATCGAAAGACTGACTGTGCTGGTTATAAATAAGCAGACATTGTGTAAATTATCTAGCAGCTCAGCCACATTAAAATACACTTTAAAAGCTAAATTATGAAGCTCCAAACAGCACATACTTGTACAATATGCAGAGCAGTTTTCAAATCAATTGGGTCAGAATTAATGTTTTGGTCCTCAATCCAATTTTGCGATGAGGCGAGTGATAGAGGGGACTTCTTAGAAGTAACAATTGTCAATTGGACTGGGAATCATACCATTGGCTGCGAATATCCCTTCAAACACTTATTATGTAGCAAAAATATTCTCAGCAAAATAAAACATGACATTCCGAGGAAATCTATCCTTTCTGCTCTTCTGTCCAGTTCTGTATTTTCAGCATTGTTTTCAAATTCCTCCACATTGTCTCCTGCATCCGGAACACTTCCATATCTGTGTAGCTACTTGCAATCTTAAAATTCTCTAAGATCTCTGTGCTCCTGCAGTTCTTGCCCATCACTGATTTCTCGCACTCTACAGTGGTAGCTGTTCTTCATGAGCCTGAGCCCTAAGATTTGAAATTCCTTCCTTAAATCTCTCCATCTCTCTGACAGCCTTTAAAACCTATCTCTTTGCACACCTTTCTTAATATTTCGTTAAGTAGCTCAGTATCAAGTGCTGTTGTGGTGCAGTGGTAGTGTCCCTAACTCTGAACCTTGGAGCAGCCAGGTTCAAGCCTCACCCACTCCAGAAGTGTGTAATAATGTCTCTGAACAGGTTGATTAGGAAAATATCTGTAATAGTTACATGGTACTTTAGGACAGTGTCTATTAGAGTACCCATTTTAAATTCCATACATCTTTCTTTTGCCTTTTGATGAAGTAAATGTACCATTCACAATACTTTAAGGGAAAGATGAGCTGGAAGGTGATGAAGGCTGTAGCTTAACACTTCACTTCCTTTGCACATAGAAGTTTATGGCAATATTCCACCTCAGGTGACTGTCTATGTGGAGTTTGCACATTCTCCACGTGTCTGCATAGATTTCCTCCGGGTGCTCTGGTTTCCTCTCACAGTTCAAAGATGTGCAGGTTAGGTGGATTGGCCATGCTAAATTGCCCATAGTGTCCAAGGATGTGCAGGCTCGGTGGATTAAAAATGGGAAAAATAGTGTTACAGAGATAGGGTAGGGGGGTGGGTCTGGGTGGGAAGCTCTTCAGAGGGTTGGTGTGGACTAAATGGGCTGAATGGCCTGCTTCCACACTCTAAGGATTCTGTGATTCTATGAATATCACATATTGTCACCTGACCTGATCTACTTGCCTTTACTGCGTCCGATGTGGTTCAATGGCTAACACTCTTGGCTCTGAGTCAGAGGCTGTAGATTTAAGGCATCTTCCAGCTTACTTAGCATGAAAATCTACATCGACACTCCCAGTGCAGTACTGAAGTGGTGCTGCATTGCAGCTAAGTTGCTAAACTGAAGTCCTCATTTGCTCCCTCAGGTGAGTGTATAATTAGTACAGCCACTATTATGAAGAAGTGTAATGATTATCCCTGGCACCTGACCAATATTTATTACTCAAATCATGGATTATCTGGTTATTATCCCATTGCTATTTGCAGGAGCTTGCTGTCTGGAAATTGATTTCCTTTGCTCCTACGTATATTGCACTCCAAAAATACTTCATTGGCTGCAAAATGCCTGAGGTTGAAATTGAAAAAGTACTAAACAAATGTAAATCTTTCTTTTTCCCCACCTCCACTTCATTCTTGGGCCTCAAACAAATCTTTTGTCCCTGTGCAACTCATTGCCTTGTCACTGCTGAAGCTGGGAGTTAATGGAAGAACAGAGGATGAGTTTGGGTTTTGATCTTTGCAAAATCCAAAGGCATCACCAGTAACTCTTCAAGTCTTGCGACGTGTTCCCATGTGGTATGAAATGTACCAAATATTTTACTGTTTTCTGAAAATCTTTTACTTTCTGTATTCAGAAGATAAGAACAGGCAATGGATTTAACCTGTAATTTTGAACTGCAAATGTCATAAATATATTGTTCTTTAATTTTAAAGTGCATGCTCATCCTTGAGGAGTTGCCAAACAACTTTTGAGAAGCATGGTTGTAACAACTACAATTTTTAAAAAGTACATATGGATTCACACACTCCATCCAGTGAGATAATGATAGACAAATGTGGAATACGTTGCACAGTATAAGTGCCTCTATATCTAAAATTAACTTGGGATACCCTTGAACCCTGCTTGTCCATACATTATTTCATAACTAAATTGACAGCGTGTTCCCATCCAACAATTTAACTCGTATAATAACACAGAGCAACAACTTGCATTCATGTAACATCCATTATGCTGCAATAACATCCCAAGGTCTTTCACAGGAGAGGTATCAAACAAAATCTGATACGAGCTGCATATGTAGATATGAGATCACACGACCAAAAGCTTTAAGGGATGTCTTAGGATGGATTTAAAGAGTCCAGGAGCCAAAGGCACTGGCAGCTGAGGATGTGGCCGTCAACTGTGCAGCCATGGTAATCAGGGCTGACTCAGAACATCCAGGTATTGGTAATAACATGTACCTGTGATGAAAATAAATAAAGTGGCACAAAGCGTAGTCTGAAAAGTACTTCAGAAAGACATACTGGCATTTTGGACCTTGAGGTTAAATTCTCCCAAATATCAAGATGGGTTATTTTCATCATTGGAGTTATTACCTTACACTAGATGATTATTAAAACATTTTGCTATCTGCTGGGAACTTTATGGAACAGGCAGAAGCAGAGAGTTGGAGTCAAGCCTGCAGTGAAGCAACTTTAAGTTATTGTGGCCAACACTCAACATTGGTTTGATCTTCAGCCTGGAAGTGATCATTTGTTCCTTGTGGTCCTTCATTAACACAGTAATATTGGCTTAGACTTTGGGATGTCAAATCATGCTCCAAAGAATGCCACAGGACTTTATACACCTGATCAAAAAAGGGTGCTCAGTTTAGAACCTAATCATAGAATCCCTACATTACAGAAAGAGGCCATTTGGCCCATCAGATCTGCACCATCCCAGTCAGACCCAAACCCATCCCCATAACCCCATATTTACCACGGCTAACCCACTAGCCTGCACATCCCTGAACACTATGGGGCAATTTAATATGGCCAGTCCACCTAACCTGCACATCTTTTAGACTGTGGGTGGAAACAGGAGCATCCGGAGGAAACCCACACAGACACAGGGAGAATGTGCAAACTCCACACAGTCACCTGAGGCTGGGATTGAACCCAGATCCCTGGCAACGTGAGGCAGCAGTGCTAACCACTGAATCACTAATCTGAAAGGTGGGAGGATAGGGACTCAATGAAGGCTGATCCTAAAGATACAAGCAAGAAAGTGGTGAGAAGAAACAGAGACAAAAGAGTGATAGCAACTGTGAGAACAGAACGAGAGAGAGAACAGAGCAAGCATAAGGCCGTGGGGATATTTGATAGAAAGAAGGTCGGTGTATTATGGCTTGTGATGTTAGAGAATTGGGTGGCACTGTAGCAGCCACTTATACAAAGCCACAGGCAGCCTTTGGGCAGAGCTCAAAGGGGGGTCTCTGAAATTGAAGATAGTGCCTGCATTAAAGTTGTATGGGGCTTACACCCAGAATACTTTTATTGTCTGATGGAGAATTGGCCTGTCACAAGTTAGGCATCATATCTCAAACCAAATATGCAGCACAGTTATAATAAAGTCCCAAATGGCATCAAAGTATTGGAACGATTTTCAACCTTTTGACTTGGAGTGTCTGCTCACAAAGCCCTTAGGATGAAAATTGCTCTGATGCTGCTTCATTAGAAATGTGAGCAAACACACCACAATTTCAAAACTCAGGATATTACACGAAGCAGCCTTTTTTACCCTTCTGTGCTACACTCATTGTAAATCTAGATATTCATGATAGATTCAGCACAAACAAAAGAAAGCAATAAACACTGTCTATGATATAGTACCTTCTCATACCCTTAGGACATCAAAAAAAAAGCCCAGCCAATTAATCACAACTGAAATACAGCCCACTGTTGTTGAACTGATGAGTCACATACAAGCAACAGCAAATGCGACAAAAGACTGTTCTGGTGCCGTTAATTGAGGAAAAAATGTCGGCCAAGACACAGGGGGAGTTTCATGCTCTTTAAAAACTACCAAATGACAATGATTTTAGTCCCATCCACACAGCAGGATGTATACTATTCAGGGAGCGGGGCTGGAACCCACAATCTTCTCAGGATGTCAGTAGGCAGTCCCCACCATCTGAAGTGGATGCTTTTATGCCAATGTGATTTACACATGATAGCTGACAAAACAAGGTAGTGTTATTTAATGAGAATGTCATTGTGCTCATCAGCAGGTGCGCCCCCTCAACCGCTACCTGAGCAAACTCCTTAATGCCTCACCCTGGATATGAACATTGGAACGGTCCCAGGACCCTGGACCTGATCTAGAAGCCAAGACATAATCCAGGAACGCATACCTCACCCGGCACCCCATTCCTAACCCAGGAGCCCCATCTCCACAGCACCCACTTCACCCCAGCTGCCAGGGCTGGCAGGAGGAGACTGTTGAGTGCAGGATCCACCACTCGGAAAGAAACTTCTACAGATACAGCAAGATCAAGAAAGGGATGGAAAAACGCACTAACTCAACTCCCCTGGACAACACCTGGACAGCTCAGATATTCTTTCTTGGGACCCAACATTTTGTTGCACATCCCCATTGTCCTTGAACTGAATGGCTAGCAAGGTCATTTCAGGAGACAGTTAAGAGCCAACCATACTATTGTGGGTCTGGAGTCACACACATCCTTCACACAGGACCCCTGAGGAATATTAGTGAACCTGATGGATATTTACAGTTGGTGAAAACTACCATGGTCAACATTGGCGAGAAAGCTTTATATTCCAGACTGTAAGAAACCAATTTAGGTTCTACCAGCCACCAAGATGAGATCTGAACCCATGCCCCTCACAGTGTTCACTCAAGCATCAGCACTGCTAGTCCAGAGACATTACCAGTCTGAGACTGCATCTATCATTAGGCACTAAAATTCAGCTGCTGAGTTTCCAGTACACAAAATATTACTTTTTCTTATTCAGTTATAAGACATGCACATCACTAGCTGGACAACTATTTATTGCCAAGTCATAGTTGCCCTTGAGAAGGTAATGGTGATTGCCTTCTTGAACTACTTTAGTGTAAATTCCTCCAAAATGCTGTTAAGGATGGAGTTTCAGAATTTTGGCCCAAAGACACTGAAAGATCTATTTCCAGGTCAGGATGGTGAGTGGCTTGGAAGGGATCTTGCTTTGGTAGTGTTCTCATGTATCTGCTACTCTCTCCTTCCAGATGGTAGTGGCCATGGGTTTGGAAGATGTCATCTAAGGAGACTTGGTGGGCTCTTGCAGTGTATCTTGTAGATGGTACACACTACTGCTACTGAGTGTCAATGGTGGAGGGAGTGAATGTTTATGGATGGGGTGTCAATCAAGTGGTTGTTTTGTCCTGGACGGTGTCAAGCTTCTTGAGTGTTGGTGAGCTGCACTCATCCAGGCAAGTGAACAGTATTCCATCACACTCCTGACTTATGCCTTGTAGATGGTAGACAGAGTAGGAGAGTAGGACTTTGAGTTGCTCGTTACATGGTTCCTAGCCCCTGACCATTGTTTGTAGCCACAGCCTTTATATGGCTAATGCAGGTCAGTTTCTGATCAATGGTTACGCCCAGGATGTTGATAGTTGGGGATTCAGTGATGGTAAAATCATTGAATGTCAAGGGGCAATGGTTAGATTCTCTCTTGTTGGAGATGTTCACTGCCTGGCACTTGTGTGGTGTGAATTACTTGCAACTTGTCAGCACAACCAAACCTGAAAAGATCTATTTTTGAATCAATCTGTTCAGCGATGTTATTACAGACCTGTGGAACAGGTGGTTTATGAATACTGTCTGTGCCTTGTTGCATTTGGATGTGGACTACTTCAACATTTGTGGAGTCATAAACAGTGTTAAATATTATGCAAACATCAGCGAACATTCCACTTCTGACCTTAAGGGGGGAGAGGTCATTAATGAACCACCTGGACCATGTTTGTCAAATAAAAATTAATTTAATCTTTTGTCAAGAATGCATCAGTTTTTGATGTATAAACCACTCTTAAACTATGATAAGAGTGATTCCGGAAATGGATCCCACCAACCTCCGGATCCAACGCATCATCCTCCGACACTTCCGCCATCTGCAATCCAACCCCACCACCAAAGACATCTTTCCCTCCCCACCCTTATCTGCTTTCCGGAGGGAC
>NW_025975438.1:0-7935 GCF_021869965.1 Rhincodon typus
TCTCAGATTCTCCAGCATCTGCAGTTCCTACTATCTACGAAATAATTTCCTTCAATTCCTCCTTCCTATTGACCTTTGCTTCTGTTGCATTTCTGGAAAATGATTTGTGACTTCTTCTGTGAAGAGAAAGCTAAAGTAGTTGTTTAATTGCTCTGTCATTTTCTTGTTCGTGCTAGAGAATTTAGGAGAATGAGAGGGGATCTCCAACAGGGCTGGACAAACTGGGTGCAGGGATGGTGTCTTCCTTGGCCAAGAGAGATCAGTTTCTTAACTGCCACCGCTGTTACAGGTTAAACATTGACTACATTCAACACCAGTTGTTCACTGTAGCTGTGGTTCGTACCACCTTAGGATACACACAGCAAAAATTTGCCAAACATGCTATGATATTCATATATCTAACATATTTTTAAGAATTGAAACTCTTTTTGATCTTATCCCTCTAGTTGAGAGAAACAGAGGCTATGAGTATGCTCCATTCTCACCTTAGCTGATCTAATTCAAAAGAATTCAAGCATTCTATATGATGCATTGCTATAATCAGGTCAAACATTTTTCTACTGAAGCATCATGGAGCTAGAAATATTAGAATTTCTAAAACATTTTAAATCTGCATTATTACATTCTTTACAATGTAAGAACAGACTGACAGATGAAGGTGTCAACGAATTCCTGAGTAGGAACCATCACTTTAATTATTTAAGTTTTCTTCTTTTTATGATTTTTTCCATAAACTGCTCTTCTGATAATCGTGGTTATATCAATTGCAAACCATTTTTGAGTCTTCACATAACCAATTTGACGAGGAAAGGATTAAAAAAAAATTAATATCTTTGCAAACTAAAATAAGATTTTTTTGTCACAATTTGGTTTCAACAGCATTATGAGACAATCCATTTGGATAAAGGTGAGCATGGAATGCCATAACATAAGTTAATCATTTAGATCATAAAATTATGCTGAAAATTGGTGAAAGCAAGCTTTTATATATTTTAATATTTGTTTCCAGTTTTCTTCATTTCTCCTGGAGTTTTGATTCCTGCTGATGTTCCACAGGACCAGGACCAGTGGCTCTTTAGAAGTCTAGAGTGAATGTTGGGAAGCCATGTAACAATGGAATTCAATGCCACATAACTTTATATCCTCATATAATGCAATTATATGTTAGAGGTTTAGTGGATTTTCTCCTCCCTACCCCATAGCACTGATGTTAACAATAGCACGTCTCTGCTTGCCTGGCTGAGACCAGTTACCACAGTTGAGTTTACGAAAACCAAGTTCACTAAATATTTTGGCTAGTGTTCAAGATTACGTTTACATCTTTGCATTATTTAAATCTCATGAATATCTCAACATGAAAGAGACAACATTTTTGTGAGTGAAGACCCTTCCATCTAAGAATAAAGACAATGGCATTCAGAAATAAGTGGTCTGACTTTGCTAAAATACAATAATATTTTTCATATTAACCACAAATTAAAAATTACCAGAAAATTTCCAAGAAGTTGTCTGTTTAATCATCAACATCCAGCACACAGGATATTAAAATTAATTATAAATGCCACCAATTTTCCATACATTATGCAATCTAACACTATTTGTTGAATAAAAATGAAAATGCAGAACAAAATAGTATCTGTCAAATATCAGTAGTAAACTAACTAAAGCAGTCATCTCTTTCCCCTTATCAAGTTCGAGAAAACCATGTCCGTCATTTTAATCTGCTGACACCTCATACCCTCATCAAATTCTTGAAACTTACGTCTGTCATTTTCGTCTGCACTGTCTGAACTCTCCTCCCTTCCCTGGATTCCTACTGGACTTGACGGTGAACTGGAATATTCAGAGGAAGATCCACTATCTTTAGTTCCCATGCGATTGTGCTGTTCTACCTCCACTCGGAGTTCTGTTAGCAAACAGAAAACAATGAGTCATCAAAATACTCCAGCGTTTAAAAGACATACCAAAAAGAAATCCAGCTACGGTTTTGTTTTACTGAATTATTCAACTGTATTGGCCATTTGTGTAGGAGCAGAAAAAATACACATCATGAAATGCATTTTCATTAGATAGAGATAGTTAAAAAATAAACCTGTTTACATTTTACGCTAAATTAGCAATTGTCAAAACAAAAATGAAATGCACAAGTAAAAAAGTTATTTGTTTTTATTTTGTATGCAGCAAAATTTACTAAAATGTGAGCCACGTGTTCTTTTACTGCCCCACCCCCATAATTTTAAAAAAACTAGTATTTATATACCAACTTGAAGATATTTAGGCTTCATAGTGAAGTAACTACTTTTGAAATAATCATATTTTTGCTCAGATGTATGTACAGTTGTTTCTCATAAATAGCAGGTATACATTTTAAAAACAAACTAATGATGAAAAATTAAGTGTGCTCAGAGAACATGGGATACTGAATTGATTCTGGAACAAAAATAGCAAAATTCAAGTGGATATCATTAGGCAGGTATCCAAACCAGTGGAAACAAATTAGAAACACAGCATGCGAGAGAGATAATAGAGGACCTGGTCATATTTTTCAATCCTGCTTAAATATGCAAATTCTAATTAGACTAGAAAATAGCCAATGGAGCACAAAAGGTGGGGGTGGGGGGTAAACCTGCAAGAATCTAAACAGCCTTGTTCAGCTTGAACCATTCAAGATCTTATACAGGTTCACATATTTTGGCATCAGATGAAAACAGAGGGTTTATGCAAGGTGAAACATCTCAGAGACGTGCATAAGGAAGATTCAAAACGACACAGTTAGACAATATCAAAATATTGACTGATCTCTCTATGAACAGACAGACGGATCATGGGAGAATAGAACACAGTAGAGAAAGACTGTTTGCAGTGTGGCCAGTCCTTGGAATAAGACTGCATGAAAGACAAGACGTGGCTACAATATTTCAGATCTGTCAGGTTAACATAAATTGTGGGGAAGTTTCAGGAATCTGTTGTGAGACAGAGAATCTTCCATTAGCTATGGGGATCTTGGCTCCCAGCTGGGGAGCCAACGAGAGACCAGTCATAAATCTTCTAAAGAAGGCCTACCATTATCTCTGCTAATCAGTCCGTTTTAAGGACACCAGCAGGCTTTCCTCTGAAATTAGGTCCCCCGGACAGAGGTCGCACCACCAAGAGCTGTGGGCACAGGTGCACAGAGTTTGTTAAAAATTTTGCACAGTTGCCCTCAAAAAAGGGTATGAGAAAGAAAGCACATGACTGAGACTTTTGCATTAGCCTGCATGTCAAATTCATAATAACCAGAAGATAACGTCAGCCATTAACAAGACAGGGGACAGCACTTGTCAGGAAGATAATTGCCAAAAGGAATTCTTACTGGGAGAGTAAGTTAGGAATGTTGTTATTTGAGGATTGTTTGGATAGGTTGGGCTTCTTTCCACTGTAACTTAGAACAGTGAGGGTAACTTGATTGATGCATACAAGATCCTGAATGATCTTGACGAAGTATATGTGGAAAGGATGTTGCCTCCGCGTAGGTCCAGAACTAGGGGATTTTTTTAAAATTAGGGGTCTACAGTACAGAGATAAGAACTTTATTGCCCTCTCAGATGGTTGAGTGACTTGACTCAAGAGTGGTGGTGGGGTCATTGAATATTTCTAAGACAGAAGTGGACAGTTTATTAACAAAAACAGAGATTGCTGGAAAGGCTCAGCAGGTCTGGCAGCATCTGTGGAGAGAAATCAGAGTTAATGTTCTGAGGAAGGGTTACTCAACCTGAAAGATAGATCAGTGTATGTTTAAGTGGTAAACAGCTAAGATCTATACAGCAAAGAAATTTGAGAGTAAAAGTACAAGTTATTAAGAGAAATGAAGCTAAGGCTGTCAGATTAGGTGTGGCTACAATCAGCCATTATCTAACTAAATGGCAAAGCAGACTCAAGGAGCTCAATGGCCTAACCTTATTCCTGTTAGCACATTTAAAAAACAATTTGCAATGTGTAACAGCAAACATTTTAATGAAAAGAGTAGGCATGCGGTATGATGTAGGAAAATGGATAAAAAGTGACAGGTCAGGAAATAAAAACTCCTCCTTTCAATTCATTGCAGTTTGCAGTTCAGTCTGTCCTACAGTGAAGAGACCAAGTGCAGAGTGACGGTGGTTTCTGGTGCACCTCTATTCAGATCACAAGCAAGACCTGATCTTCCAGTCTACTGCATTTCCTGGCCTTGCTATCACACTAACCTCTCTGTCTTCAGCCTCCTGGAGTGTTCCAACGAAACTAGAGACTCAGAATTGAGTTCAACAATCTTGCAATATAATATCTGTCCCATTTTGTTTTTTTTTCCCCATTTGTATATTTAAATTTTAGCCTTGTTTCTTCACACCTCTTTTACACAACCTTGTATATTTGCTTGTCTAATTATCATTCTCTTTGGCTCTGCATCAGCAAATCTCTCCTTTCTCCATTCCTTTCATTCTTTTCCCTCCTTTCCTCTTTCATTTGCTTAAACCTATTACATTTCTTACTTTTTCCAGCTCTGACCTGAAATGTTAACTCTCTCCATTGATGTTGCCTGACAGCTGGAGTGTGTCCAGCATTTTCTGTTTTTAATTCAGATTTCCAGTATTTCCAGCATACTTGTGAACAACCAGTTAAGATCTTGATCAGAATTGGATGCGGTATGTCTCTGGAATAATGTTGGGTCTACCTTTATTTTCAGTCTATTCGTAAATCATTTAGATTTATTGACAGGAGACATTAAATTAGAAATTTCCTGGATTAACGGATAAAGGAGGTATAGCAGAAAACAGGATTTCAAATGACTTCAGGATTTCATAGACAATCTACTATGAACAGCAGTAATGTGGCAGCTACAATAAAACTACTGCTGGTATCCGTTGTACTGAAATGAAAGGCATATACTTATTTCAAGAAGAACCACAACCCTGATCATGGCTCAAATCCCAATACCTGCCCTGCTCACTGTCAACTAATTTCTCAAGAGACATTAAGCTCTCAATTTACACATTAGAGAGGCCCAATATCGGTTTTCAATGTTCAGTAGGAGACCCAAAGTTCTCCCCTGTCAACACCATCCCCCAAAGAAAATAGAACAGATTTTGCAGTGGAAGGAATTGCAGAGATTAGGTGAGGGCCACCCACTATTTCAACCAATACATGCCAATTTCCACCTATGTCACCATAACACTGCTTATTCTCCTCGAAAAAACAGTCAACTAGCAGGTATATAGAACCTGAAGAAACACAAAAGTAGTGAAGGCAGGAGACAGTCAACACTGATATTTGTCAAAGTTTTATATTTTTGTTCATAGATTATAGATTGTGAAATGCAGATATTTAATTTGGACATTTTGATAAGTACCTGCGTTAGGAATACAGCGGATCGAGTGAATGGGACCAAAATGACTTGTTGGTGTGACCCGTGCAATACCAGCACTGGAAACAGGTGACTGACCTGTACTGTTGATACTTCTTTTCTCAGACTTCTCCCTGAAAAACAGAAATGTTAAACTTCTCAACTGGAAAAATTGTGATGACCAGAAAGTTCAAAATTTCCTATTTAATTTAATTTAAAGTTCTGCATCTTCTTGTCTGCATTTGTTGAGAAATTCGTACTTCTTTTATGATGTTCTTTTATCATGCACCTTCACCAAGCTGAAGATTTACAAAGACCAATTATTCTCTAATTATGTTGACTGTATTGCCACCAGTAGCAGCCAAAAAATTCAACAGCAAAAGCAAGTGAATGAAGCAATATTGTCACTGCTGCAAAGATTAAGTTTCACCAAAAGATGTTACTTTCACAAGCTAACTCAGAGGCACATTTCTCCTAGGACAATATGGAGAAAATGGCAGTGCCAGAGGTGCAGAATGAAGTAGCGGTTTTCTATCTTTTGACTTGTACAAACAGTCCCATATGTAATGGAAGATATGGCCACCAGAAACAAGGGGAATTTTAAACCCAAAAACTGGTAGGTTTGGATCTGTTGTCGTGTAAACAAAATCTGGAAATAAATTTAATGGTAGTAGTAGGTGGGTTTCAATAACCCCCTCAGAAAGCAGTTTGGTCATTTCAATATTATAACTAGTGTATCAGAATTAGGCATTATTTTAAACTTAACTCTGGGTGGTCAGGTTTTCCATAGTAGGAAACCTGTCAGCTAAAGGGAAAGGAGGACTATTGAATATAGTAAGCAAGTATATTTCCACACAGTCGCTGGATCTATTTTAACTGTTTACAATGCACAGAAATTAAATGATCTGTCCAAATCCTCATCTTCAGTGGCCTTCTAATCTCTCCCTTACACCAACCCTTGCAATGTCATCACCCTACTCAGTCCCCAATCATTCTATTCTTTTCCACAAAAGGTATCTTAAACTTTCCTTTGCAAGATCAATACATTCCTGCTACTACACCCTTTCCAGCCCAATAAGCCTTAAAAATCTCCCTCCCTTCCCTCTGCTCCCTGAGTGCAACATAGTGCTGAAGGTCCACCTTCCAATAATCAGGCAGTTATGCTCTCAATCTGGCAAGATATGGTCAAGAAAACAGAGGCAAAAAATGTTGACCACATTCTATTATTAACTTCAGCAGGATGTGAGAAAACACAATCTTGCATGTTCCCTCCAAAAAAGCAGCACCCCTGCTCTGTTGCCACCAAGCTAATTCAAAGTCAAAGTCAAAACTCATGACTTAAAAGCAGCTGCTCAAGTGTTTGCACATGTAGTTTTTCTGCCAATTCAATGTCTGTTCCCTGAAAATGAAAGTACTGCTGCAGGCTGTACACCAGTGAGGTGTAGAGGTTAATGTTGTTACCATTAAAAACACCTTCAGATTTGCTATACTGTAACTGCTTATAGCAAACTCCAGACGAGAATAATTCATTCTGTAATTTTCTTTTCTCACTTAGAGGAAGAATGAAATATCTACTGCGGATTCTCTCGAAACAAATGTGCTCAGTGACTCAATGCAGAAGAATGTACCCCCGAACATCTTGCCTGCTAACGCACAGTGCAGAAGGTTGCACAAAGCTTTGGAACCACCATGTTACTGTAATTGCAATAACTTCATATTTTTAACTGTTATTCTGGGGACAACAACACCACAAATATTTTTGGAATATGTAGTGCAGGATGGTTGTAAGAGCTTCTGATTACACAGGGCAGAGTTTAAAATCCTGTCCAGTACTAGACTGCTACTCTTATTTCAATTATAATTTGAACTGTGTATTTCATATGCCTTTCCTTCTTATTTTCTGACCAGGATTACTTAGACATGTTTTTTCTAATGGCTGTTCTTAAATCATTTGCAACTTTAGGGAGACCATTCACTGTCGTTTGAGAGGTGGCTGCCTTATGGTCAGATAGTATGCTTGTAGCTTTAGCAATATGTCATATTTTCAGACTTAATATATTCTGAAAGTTATAGCACTCTAGATGCAAAAGGAAACCAGCATGAATAAAAACTTACATGACAACCACAAAGTAATATAGTCTTCATTAAAAAATAAGTTTTGTATAGATTACACACTACACAATTCTATATTCACAATTAATATTTCCTTACAAGATATTCAAAAATCCAATGAAAAATGAAACACAATGCCTTCTCATATAACCACAAATGTTTCTTACAAATTGGAAACAAAGACAACACTCAGTTTTTATTGCTTTGTAAGAGTTATGGGATTTAGGTCTATGCCTGCAATGTTAGGGAGGAAATAAAGATTCTAAATTAAGATAATAGAAGGGAAAACAGTTTATCTTTGCAAATCAAAGGTAACTGAGAATAGTTTCTCGGGACATGATTTTGGTTAACTTTGTAAAATCAATTTTATAAAATCATGGTTGCAAAGTAAGCAGAGCTGAAAACTGAATAATTAGAAATGTATTAGAGATAGTAGGAACTGCAGATGCGGGAAATCTGAGATAACA
>NW_025975439.1:0-7935 GCF_021869965.1 Rhincodon typus
TCATTTTCTGAAGAAGGGTCCCGACCCGAAACGTCAGCTTTCCTGTTTCTCTGATGCTGCCTGGCCTGCTGTGTTCCTCCAGCCCCATACTGTGTTATCTGCTATCAGATATTCCTTTGCACTCACTCACTTACACTGCTTGATGCCTTTATCAGTATAATTTTGCAGTGACTACAAACTGACGTCTACTCTGCCAAAATGTAAAAGAACCTTCATCTCTTTCCACTTGTACTGAGGCTCCGAACTGGAGCCCAGGGCACTAAATCCTCTCTGTAACCTACATCCTGACCACCTTGGGCAGGCCTCTTGCTGTCATGCCTGGGAAACAAGACCTCCCACTTTTCCCAATTGACCTGGAGGAGAACTTGTAGTGAGGCATGAGTGAACCCTGTGGTCACATGTTTTCTGTGATCAGACATTACAGTTGATCACATTTGAGAGGGGGTGGCAGTACATACAGTTCATAAAAGCTCCCCAGAAAGCAGGAATGATGCTCCTGCCTCTCAGGGATGGAATGCCTCCATGACTTCCCTTTAAATATGGCAGCTGGACCTTCGACATCTTAATGTTATGACTGGGCTGTTGACTTCCTATCTGGAAGCAATGCAACATTCCCCCTAGTCCTCACCCATGCATCAGTTATTAAATTGTACTAGTTAGGTTTGTTTTGGGAGTGGAGCTGATAAAGATTACAGGAGGCTTGGTTTTTGCAAACTTTTACTTTTAATCAACATGACAAATATGTACTGGTCAAGATATCACACCGAAGGTGTAGAGAGAAATCTCCCTCAGTAGCCATGGGATACGACATCACTTCCTTTAATTATGATGTAAAACATTTTGGTTACATATTCACATTAACCCTTTACACTACAATAGTAAGGGATTACATATTTTTCTGTTATGAGTGATAATCTTGAATGGAAATCAGACACTGCTACAGACCTAAAATACCAGGAGTATTACGGCTTGAAAATTAAGTGGAATTGTAGGTTGTACATTTTTAGCTACACAAGAATATGTTCCTTTTGGAGCATTGAGATTGTTACTTTATGAGGCATACTCACATCAGGAGTTAAGGAAATACTACCAAAGGATTGGTCCAGCTGCAGTTTGTTACAGAGCAGTGAGTGCCATGCAGCCAGGGACATTCAGAGCTAGGACACAGAAAACATCTCTCCCTTCTCTGTCTCTCTGTGAGTGAAAAGAAGAAAACTTAAGAGATCCAAATAGGAATGATCCTAACACAAGAAAGACCTAGGTTCACCAGATAAAAAATCCAGGAATGGTCTTTACTCTACAGACAACATTGTGTCATCATCAATAAACTCAAAGGAACTATGGAAAATAACTAAAGAGAGGAGGGGTGGGGCAGGGGAAGGTAGGTGGGATGGTGATAGGTGAGTGCAGGTTGGCAGTGGTGGGGATTGGTTAATGAGGTGGAAGGAGTGGATAGGTGGGAGAGAAGATGGACAGGTTGTGTCAGGTCAAGGAGGCGGGGATGAGAGGGAGGGTTGGTCATGGGATGAGGCCATAGCCCCGACACCTTTCCCTGCAACAAGTGCTATACCTGCCCCTACACCTCCCCCCTTACCTCCAATCAAGGCATCAAACAAACCTTCCACATCAGACAGAGGTTCACCTGCACATCCATCAATGTGGCCGATTGCATCCGCTGCTCCCAATGTGGCCTCTTCTAATCGGTGAGACCAAGCGGAGGCTTGGAGACCGCCTGCGCTCTGTTTGCGACACCACATTCCCACCGTGAACTATTTCAAATCCACCCCCCTCCCCCTCCCTGGGTGGCGTGACTATCCTGGGCCTCCTCCAGTGTCACAACGACGCCACCTGGAAACTGGAGGAGCAATACCTCATATTCCAGCTTGCGAGCCTATAGCCCAGTGGCCTAAACATGGACTTTACCAGTTTCAAAATCTCCCCACCCCTGGCCTCATCCCATGACCAACCCTCCCTCTCATCCCTGCCTTCTTGACCTGACACAACCTGTCCATCTTCTCTCCCACCTATCCACCCAACCCATCCCACTGACCAATCCCCACCACTTCCTATCTGCACTCACCAATCACCATCCCACCTACCTTCCCCAGCCACACCCCTCCTCTCTCTATTTATTTCTGAGCTTCCTTCCCCCTCCCCCATTTCTGAAGGAGGGTCCCAAACCGAAACATCAGCTTTCCTGCTCCTCTGATGCTGCCTGGCCTGCTGTGTTCATCCAGCTCCACACTGTGTTATCTCTGACTCCAGCATCTGCAGTTCTTGTTATCTCTATGGAAAGTAACTCTCCATCTTGTGATCTGGGTTTATGACCTACAGATTTTATGTGCCCTATCTATCATCTTCCACCCACAATATTTATACGAAACTAACTTTCACCATTCATTATTAATGAATGAATGAAGGGGTACATTTTAAGTCACAGAGTAATAGATAGTGATCCTTTATTTTTCTGATTTTTGTTGATTAATAAACACATTTACAATAAATAGAATTATTTTTCTGTTAGTGATGAAACCTGGAGTAAATTGATTTTGTGCTGAATAGCAGTCCATCAGGCAAATTGATCAACTTGGTGGTTCAATTAGGTTTTTTCATATTTGTGACTGAATGTAAAATAGTAGGGTTCAATTATCAATACGCTCTTTTCAATGTAGTCCTAACTAAAGTTTGGGGACTCAAGGTCCAGGATCTTTGAATGAGAACAATATAAACTTGGATTAGGAGTAAGGATAATTGGTAAAGGATAGCAGGACAAATACCAGATTTCTCATACTATAACACAAAATAGTATTGGAAACAACTAAAACTACTCTGACAGATTTATAGGAATTAGCAAAAACTAGACTGATAGAATTTATTGCCCAGTCATTGCTGTCTCCATGGCCTAGAGAAATGCCCAGCAGTGACAAAAGGTCAATGGCTTTCTCCACTCCACCAGGGTAAATGCTACAATCTTCTGTTTTCTACCTCCCACTTGCTCTATCTCTGCTATTGCACATAACTCCCACCAAGACTCAGGTTAGACCTGCCACACTATTGCATACAACACCATCCCTCATTCACCTTCTCCCACTCCTCCTCCTCACCCTGCTAACTGAGCATGTACCCTGCATGATACCTATGCTGCTTGCCCACTCACTGAGGACTCCTCACTACCTTCCCCTCACCTGCACCAGTACTAATAGCTATGCCAGCCACTTTCATCTCACTCAATCCCTCCACTTCCCTCACAACCCATAATAGAGCCAAAAGAGCCAGGATGTGTGACGGGGTGCCTGAGAATCTTACCCCTATGAGGAAAGAATCTTTGCCTCACCGACGAGGACTGGGACTGGTCTTTGTGGAGATGCAGGAACTTTCATGTCCCAACGACCAAGTAAGAAGCTGAATGGATTGTTAACCTGCCACAACATTTAACTCTTGGTTGCAAAGCATTCTCTGAGGTCAAGAGGACAATGCCTTGATACATGCCTTCCTCCACCTTGGAAGAAGAGAGCACGGACATCTCAGAGGAAGATCTGGCAAGGTTGTCTCCTGCATCCCTCAACCAGCTCAGACACTGACACCTCGATGTTTATTTTAGTGATCTGAGAGTCAGGAGCAGCTGCTGGTCAGCACTTCTCTGCCACCCTCTGCAGGTGGTCAAGGAAGAAATGGTTCAAGACACTGGCACTCAGAGGACTGCCAGGGACTAATGGCCTGCTCAGGCCCAGGTGAGGATCCTATGGAGGCTGCAATTCATGACTTCATTGAAATACATATGCAGACCCAGGAGTGGTGGGCAGGTTTGACAGGAGCACTGGGCATCCTGATACAAAGGCCACAGGATGGCAGCAACACAGTTAGGAACCTGCTACCGAGAATCTAGCTGCCTCCATGGACAGTTGCTGCCTCCAGTCTCAGAGTCTGCTACAACAGCACATACGCCCTAGTCATTGAATGCTCAGCATTGTTGACAAGACAACAGGGGGAAAGGGGGTAGTGGGGTGGGGGTCCTTACCTGTCTCCAGGTATCCCTTTTTCACAAAGATCCACCCAGCCTGAGCAGGAACCACATACAGAACCACCAGAAGTCTTCGCAAAAACCAAAAGAACTGCAGATGCTGTAAATCAGGAACAACAGGGCGGCACGGTGGCTCAGTGGTAGCACTGCTGCCTCACAGTGCCAGGGACCCGGGTTCGATTCCACCCTCGGGCGACTGACTGTGTGGAGTTTGCACGTTCTCCCTGTGTCTGTGTGGGTTTCCTCTGGGTGCTCCGGTTTCCTCCCACAGTCCAAGGATGTGCCGGCTCGGTGGATTGGCCATGCCAAATTACCTGTAGTGTTCAGGGATGTGTAGATTAGGTGGGTTAGAGGATGATGGGTCTGGGTGGGATGCTCTGAGGGTTGGTGTGGACTCGTTGGGCTGAAGGGCCTATTTCTACACTGTAGTGGTTCTATGATAAAACAAAGTTGCCAGAAAAGCTCATCAGGTCTGGCAGCATCTATGAAGGAAAAAAGAGTTAACATTTCGGGTCTGGTGACCCTTCCTCTGTTCTGAGGCTTTTCCAGTACTCTATGGTTGTAGAAATTAAAAATGATGTCTTCAAATCAGACCATTAATGGTTAATTGGACCTGAAATGAGCAAATGAAATAAAGTGGAAAAGTACTGGAAAACAGGCCCAATGCAAAAACAGCCTGCTTTGACTGAAAAGTACAAATTTATCAGTGGGAACTGTCTTGATGAGCCATTACGTGGGGTCACCTGGACATATTGTTTCAGCACAATGGAATTCTGGAAAAATACTGAAGGTACCATGGAATGATAATACAGTATGTAATCTTAGATTCAGAATAGTATTAAAATCGGGGACTTAATCCTATTCAGGGACTTCAGCTTGGACTGGCATTGCGAATGATGCTAGGCACCCCGAGTTCCCTCCAGCCACAGTAAAGGGGGTCCCCAATGGGCAGGAGGCACTGAGACTCATTATTCAACATGTCTAAGGTAGTTTCAGCAATTGCTAGTTTGCATGTGTTTTTGTAATATATCTAAAGTAGACTAATACTTTATAGCGATTTACTGCTATATATACATATTTACTGCTTCATGTACATACTTATTTATCTCAATATATTAATTTACCACTTAATATAGTCATCACCACTCCACATATATATAAATATTACCACCAATAAACTTGTTAATTAGTATCACTTAACTCGTAAAGTATTTTCTTACATTCCACTGAAACCACTATCGAACCATAACACACTCTCAGTCCCATGGGTGTTCAAGTTGAGGAGCAAACACTAGCCAGGACACACTCAGTCTGTCTGGGTCCTCTAGACACAAACCCCGCCAGGGCCATCCAACCAAACCAGCAAGGCCAACTGGCTCCATTGTAGGGCAGAATTCCTCGACTCCAGCAGCAGAACCTGGGACTACAATGAGATGTAGTGGGAGGGAAAAAAAAAGACCTTCTGAAGACACATGGGTGGCACAAGTGGCAGGTCAATATGAATAAATTATCACAGTTGTAAATATATGCTCACTTTTCTTCATCAGCTGTGCGAGTGAATGTCTGTCTAATTGCAACTACAACATTGATATACAGAGCCTGGCCACCCTTAGTGCCATGCATGTTTGATAGTCCAGGGTGTGAAATCATCAACTTCTGTGTCATGTTCACACTATAGGTAAATGATAGGATATTGTTATCTTAGCAACGATGGTCAGTCTATCCAGGTGGCAAAGCATTACAGGTGCGTCACAACCATTAGAGGGATTGATTGCTGATGTGGTCAAGAGTACTTGGGGCAAAGGGTTCAGGTTACACTCATTAGGTTAATGCCTATAGTTCAAAACACATTTTACTCATAGCTTGTGTGTAGTTGTCCGTATAATGCTGTTGCTCTTTAAGGATCTCTCAATATTTGAAACTTTATCGTTCGTACCATTTGCTTTCTTCATTGCCTGCTGCACCTGCACGCTTACTTTCAGCGAATGGGGTACAAGGACAAAAGGTCTCCCTACACCTCTTCCTTTTATAACCTATTACTAATCAGATAATAATCTGCATTCTTATATTTGCTACCAAAGTGGATAATCTTATATTTACCCACATTATACTTTATCTGCCATACATTTGCCCACTCACTCAACCTAACCAAGTCACACTGAAGCATCCCTACATCTTCCTAACTTTCTCGCCCAGCTTTGTTATGTCTGCAAACTTGGAAATATTACATTTCTTTCCTTTGTTAAATCATTAATATATATTATAAATAGCTGTGGACCTATCACTTGTGGTACCCTACTCATCACTGCCTGCAACTCAGAATAAGACCCATTTAATCCCTGTCGGTCAACAAGCTCTCTATCCACATCAGTTCAATACCCTCAAATCCATGTGCTTTAATTTTACATGCTAATCAGTTAGAGGGACCTTATTGAAAGTCCAAGCAAACCACATCAACTGGCTCCCCTTATCAACTCTACTAGTTACATTAACAAAAATTCAGTAGATTCGTCAAGCATGATTTCCCTTTCAAAAATCCACTATTTTTAGGGCCACATCTTTAAGTACTCTAGGGTGTAGATTACTGGGCTCTAAAATGGGATTTACCAGCCTTTAACCCCATCAACTTCCTTAACACCATTTCCCTACTAATCCCTCTCATTAGACACTGTGTTCTCCAGTATTTTTGGGACTTTATTTGTGTCCTCTTTTGTGAAGTCAGAACCAAAAAAGTATTTAATTGGTCTGCCATCTCTGTTCCACATTATAATTTCTGACTGTGAGGGACCTACGTTTGTCTTAATGATCCATTTTTCTACACATAGTTGCAGGAGTTGATAGAGGTCATGGTTTTGGTAGGGCATGAATGTTGAAAAAGGTGGCTGAAGTAGTAATAAGTGGGCTGCTTTTATGTTATAGCTGCACCCATCCAAGTAGGTAGAGAGTATTCTACCACAATCCTGACTTGTGCCTTTTAGATGTTGAGTCTGTAGTCACATATAGGCCAGACCAGGTAAGGATGGCAGATTTTCCCTTCTTTAAAGGAGATTAGCGAACAAGATTTTTTTTTCCTGATACTTGATAAAGGTTTCATCATCATCATTAGACTATTAATTCTGGACTTTGTTTTGTCCTGTTGAATTCAAATTCCACCATCTGACATAGCAGGATTCAAACCTGGCTTTCTAGACATTGCCTGTGTTTCTGGATTAATAGTTTAGCGATAATACCACTAGGCATTGCCTCCCTCCTTAGATCATAGAATCCCTACAGTGTAGAAACAGGTCCTTCAGCCCAACAAGTCCACACCAACCCTCAGAGCATCCCACCCAGACCCATCCACCTAATCTACACATCCCTGAAACACTATGGATAATTTAACATGGCTAATCCACCTAACCTGCACATCTTTGGACTATGGGAGGAAACCGGAGCACCCGCAGGAAACCCACGCAGACACGGGGAGAATGTGCAAACTCCACAAAGACAGTTGCCTGGGTTCCTAGCATTGTGAAGCAGCAGTGCAAACCACTGAGCCACCGTGCTGCCCTTTACTTGACTATTTTGTGGGACGGCTGTCCTAATTTGGGCACAAACACTCAGATATTGGAAAAGGTGACTTTGCTGGGTGGAATCCTGAGGCCCAGCTTTTAAAAGAAACAATTGTAACATAAAAGGAACCTCACCAAATTTCTGTAATGGACAAAATTTAACTGAAGTATATGTAATAAGACTGCTCAACTTGCAAGGGCCATGTCTTTGACCTGTCCTAACTTTCTCCTAAACTCTTTAATGAATCAGATACATCAGATACTTGGGATAACAAGGTGTAGAGCTGGATGAACACAGCAGGCCAAGCAGCATCAGAGGAGCAGGAAGGCTGATGTTTCTGAAGAAGGGTCTAGGCCCGAAAC
>NW_025975440.1:0-7935 GCF_021869965.1 Rhincodon typus
GTGCAGAAGGCAGTATCGCTGTGAAGCAGACCGGGAGCAGTGTGCAGC
Source organism: Rhincodon typus (assembly GCF_021869965.1). Taxonomy (NCBI): domain Eukaryota; kingdom Metazoa; phylum Chordata; class Chondrichthyes; order Orectolobiformes; family Rhincodontidae; genus Rhincodon; species Rhincodon typus. Next base: position 49 of record NW_025975440.1, read on the forward strand.
AGGCAGTATCGCTGTGAAGCAGACCGGGAGCAGTGTGCAGCAGGCAGTATCGGTGTGAAGCAGACTGGGAGCAGTGTGCAGCAGGCAGGATCGCTGTGAAGCAGACTGGGAGCAGTGTGCAGCAGGCAGTATCGCTGTGAAGCAGACTGGGAGCAGTGTGCAGCAGGCAGTATTGCGGTGAAGCAGACCGGGAGCAGTGTGCAGAAGGCAGTATCGCTGTGAAGCAGACTGGGAGCAGTGTGCAGCAGGCAGCAGCAGTGTGAAGCAGACTGGGAGCAGTGTACAGAAGGCAGTATCGCTGTGAAGCAGACCGGGAGCAGTGTGCAGCAGGCAGTATCGGTGTGAAGCAGACCGGGAGCAGTGTGCAGCAGGCAGTGTCGGTGTGAAGCAGACCGGGAGCAGTGTGCAGCAGGCAGTATCGCTGTGAAGCAGACTGGGAGCAGTGTGCAGTGTGAAGCAGACCGGGAGCAGTGTGCAGAAGGCAGTATCACTGTGAAGCAGACTGGGAGCAATGTGCAGTGAGTCAGATTTGATGTGAAATTGACTTGACAGGGTTCAGGAATAAGCAGTCCATGCACAGTATGGAAACAGTGCAAACGGAGAGCAGTGAACACTTTATAGGTGAAGCCATCTCCCTTGCAGTACAGGCTTCACAGAAGACATTGAATATTAATGGCGAAGAACTCAGTTACAGCAGTGATAACTGAGCCTAACAGCGCAGACTCGTGTAGGTCCAGCCATATGGACTCTAAGGTTTTGGAGTAGATTTGTACGGACTGTTGGCAGCAGCATCAGAGGCGAGCTTGGGTTCCGGTGGCTTTTGCATCATTGAGGCAGTCCTCGCGTTAGCTCATGGCTGTTGCTGCTGTGAAGGTGAGTTTGCTCTGGTACAGTACCCGGTGACATCAGTGGTTTCTGCATTGGCGAGGTCCAGCGAGGGCTCATTAGTGGTTAGGGTGTCAGTGGAAGCAAGATGGCGACAAAGTGTGGTGACTTACATTCCAACGTCAAAGGGGACTCGTGCCTGGTCACCAGGCCCATGGTCCATGACAAGAGCACTTAACAAGAAGAACTGTAAAGTTGGAAAATTTGTTTCTTCATTTTTGTACTGTTATATTGTATGTTTTTGTTTATTTTCCTGTTTTTTAAGATGGCGCCAGAGTGTGGTGACACTATACAACACTTTTCACTGTATTTTGTAACAAGAAATGCCTGACAATAAATAAATCCGTCAAACTTTCAGGGAACCATGGACCTATATGCCTCGATTGCTCTGTATGTTAATGTTCTAAAAGTTCTGCCATTTACTGTATAGTTCCCTCCTGCATTAGATCTTCTAAAATGCATCACCTTGCATTTGTCCGGATTAAATTCTGTCTGCCATTTCTGCATCCAAGTCTCCAGCTTATCTGTATCCACTGCAATCCTCCTCACTATCCACAGCTCCCCCAATCTTTGTGTCATCCACAGTCTTACTAATCAGGCCACATACGTTCTCCACCAATCATTTACAAACAGCAGGGGTCTCAGCATTGATCCCAGTGGAACACCACTGGTCACAGATCTCCAGTCAGAAAAATACCCTTCCACTGCTATTCTCTGTCTTGTGTGACAAAGCCAATTCTGTATCCGTCTCACCAGCTCATTGCGGATCCCATGTGCCTTCACCCTCTAAATCAGCTTGCCATGAGGGTCCATGTCAAAGGTCTTGCTAAAGTCCATACAGACAACATCTATCACTTTGATTTGATTTGATTTATTGTTGTCACTTGTACTGAGATACAATGAAAAGTATTGTTTTGTGTGCTGTCCAGGCAAATCATGCCTTACATAAGTACATCAGCGTAATAGAACAGCTACACAGAAGGTGTAGAGAAAGACCAACTCTAATATATGAGAAGTCCATTCATAAGTCAGATAAACATAATGTGGAGGTGCCAGTGTTGAACTGAGGTGGACAAAGTCAGAAATCACATGACACCAGGTCATAGTCCAACAGGTTTATTTGAAAACACAAGCTTTCAGAGCCTCACTCCTCCTTCAGGTATTACTGACAGAGGTAGTACCAGACACAGAATTTATAAGTGAAAGATCAAAGGGTCACACCATTGATGAGGATGTATTAAACAAACGTAAAATGCTGTTAAATCTTTAATCGGTTAGAAGGTTTTAATTGATTAATATGTATATGTTAAGCCCCAAATTTCTTTCAAGTCACTGCCCTGAGAGAACTATAGATTTTATCAGTGTAAAGAAGAGGTGACAATTTAGGTCAGACAACGCATGTTAGGTGTGAGGTCTTGTTTAGAATCTGTTTGTGTTCTCGTTTAGAGTCGACTGGTTTTATTTCTTTGTCAGGCCTGGTTGGTTCTTAACCAAAAGGTTCCACAGATGCTTTGACACAAAGGGAGACCAGTAGGTTCAGTATGTTTAAACAGATGGCTGATATTTCGACATTAATGAGGTCAGTACCTAAGGATTGGTTCCAGCAAGACTGGGAGAGACCATGTGCACCTGCAGATGTTGGATGGTAACTGGGGCCTCATGGTGAGACTGTCAATCTGACAGGAAGAAGCCAGAGTTTGGAGTGTAAACTCTTTGAGAAGGATTCTGGCTCTTGATGCTACAGCATGAAGATTTGAAAGCTCCCTGCATAACCTCCCATTGGCAGCTACTGGAAGTTTAGAAAATGGAAACTAAATTATAAGTATCACTGATTTCCTTTGAGGGAACTGAAAAGGCAGCAATGATTAACATCTTCAGAAAATCAACCAAGAAACAATAACTATATGTCTGTGGAATAATACATCACAAAAACCACTAAAGTAATTTGACCAGTTTTTGTTTTGTATTTATTCTTTACAGCGATGTGGGCATCACTGGCTGGGCCAGCATTTCTTGCCCATCCCTACCTGCCCTTGAGAAGGTGATGGTGAGCTGCTTTCTTGAACTGCTGCAGTCCTCCTGCTGTTGGTTGACCCACAATATCGTTAGGGTGGGAATTCCATGATTTTGACCTAGCGATAATGAAGGGATGACAATAAAATTCCAAGTCAGAATGGTGAGTGGCTAGGAGGGGAACATGAAGATAGTGATGTTCCCATGTATCTGCTGCCATTGTCCTTGTAGATGGAAGTGATCCGGGGACTGGAAGGTGCTGTCAGAGGATCTTTGGTGAATTTCTGCAGTTCATCTTGCAGATAGTATACATCGCTGCTATTGAATGTCAGTGGTAGGCAGGAATGGATGTTTGTGGATGCAATGCCAATCAAGCGGGCAGCTTCGTCCTGGATAGTGTCAAGCTTCTTGAGGGTTGTTGGAGCTGTACCCATCCAGGCAAGTAGGGAGTATTCCATCACACTCCTGACTTGTGCCTTTAACAAGGTGGACAGGCTTTGGGGAGTCAGGAGGTAAGTTACTCGGCACAGTATTCCTAGCTTCTGGCCTGCTCTTGTAGCCACTGCATTTATGTGGTGAGTCCAGTTGAGTTTCTGATCAATGATAACCCCCAAGATGTTGATAGTAGGGGATTCAGTGATAGTAACACCATTGAATGACAAGGGGCAGTGGTTAGATTGTCTCTTATTCGTGATGTTCAAAGACTGGCATTTGTGTGGAGCGAATATTGCTTGCCACTTGTCAGCCCAAGCTTGGATATTGTCCAGATCTTGTTGCATTTGAACATGGACTGCTTCAGTACCTGGGGAGTCACAAATGGTGCCGAACATTGTGCAATCATTGGTGAATGTCGCCACTTCTGACCTTATGATGGAGGGAAGGTTATCAATAAAGCAGCTGAGGTGTTGGGCCGAGGACATTATCCTGAGGAACTCCTGCAGAGATGTCCTGGAGCTGAGATGGCTAACCTCCAACAACCACGACCATCTTCCTATGTGTCAGGTATGACTTCAACCACTAGAAGGTTTGCCCCCGATACCCATTGATTCCAGTTTTGCTAGGGCTCCTTGATGCCACACTTGGTCAAATCCAGCCTTGGTGTCAAGGGCTGTCACTCTCACCTCACCTCTGAAATTCAGCTCTATTATCCATGTTTGAACCAAGGCTGTAATGAGTTCAGTGGCCCTGGTGGAACCCAAACTGGGCATCACTGAGCAGGTTATTTCTGAGCAGGTGCTGCTTGATAGCACTGTTGATGACCCTTTCATCACTTTATTGATGATCGAGAATCGACTGATGGGGCAGTAATTGGCCGGGTTGGATTTGTCCTGTTTTTTGTGTACAGGACATACTTGGGCAATTTTCCACAATGTCAGATAGGTGCCAGTGTTGTAACTGCACTGGAACAGCTTGGCCAGGGGAGCGGCAAGTTCTGGAGCACAAATCTTCAGTACTATTGCCGGAATGTTGTCAGGGCCCTTTGCTGTATCCAGTGCCTCTGATCATTTCTTGATATCACACGGAGTGAATTGATTTGGCTGAAGACTGGTATCTGTAAGGCTGGGGACCACTGGAGGAGGCTGAGATGGATTGTCCACTTAGCACTTCTGGCTGAAGATTGCTGTGAATGCTTCAGCCTTATCTTTCGCACTGATGTGCTGGGCTCATCCATCATTGAGGATGGGGATATTTGTGGATCCTTCTCCAACAGTGAGTTGTTTAATTGTCCACCACCATTCAGGCCTAGATGTGGCAGGTCTGCAGAGCTTAGATCTGATCCATTGGTGTGGGATTGCTTAGCTTTGTCTATCACTTGCTGCTTTCGCTGTTTGACATGCAAGTAGTCCTGTTTGGTGGCTTCACCAGATTGATACCTAACCTTCAAGTCTGTGTCGTGCTGCTCCTGGCATGCCCTCCTGCACTCTCCATTGAACTAGGATTGATCCCCTGGCTTGATGGTAATGGTTGAGTGGAGGATATGCCAGCCCATGAGGTTACAGTTTATGCTGGAGTACAATTCTGCTGCTGTTGATGGCCCACAACACCTCGTGGATGCCCAGTCTTGAGTTGCTAGATCTGTGCGACATCTGTCCCATTTAGCACAGTGATAGTGCCACACAACACAATGGAGGTTGTTCTCAAGGTGAAGGCGGGACTTAGTCTCCACAAGGACTGTGTGATGGTCACTCTTACCAATACTGTCAATGACAGATGCATCTGCAGTTGGCAGATTAGTAAGGATGATGTCAAGTATGTTTTTCCCTCTTGTTGGTTCCCTCACCACCTGTCACAGACCCAGTTTAGCAGCTATGTCCTTTAGGACCTGATCAGTAATACTGCTGCCGAGCCACTCTTGGTGGTGGACATTGAAATCCCCCACCCAGAGTATATTTTGTGCCCTTGCCATTCTCAGTGCTTTCTCCAAGTGTCGTTCAACATGGAGGAGTACCGATTCATCAGCTGAGGGAGGACGGTATGTGATAATCAGCAGGAGGTTTCCTTGCCAGATTTAATGTGAAACCACGAGACTTCATGGGGTCCAGAGTCAATGTTGAGGACTCCCAGAGCAACTCCCTCCTGACTGTATACCACTGTGCCACCCCCTCTGCTAGGTCTGTCCTGCTGGTGGGACAGGACATTATCCAGGGATGGTGATGGTGGTGTCTGGGACATTGTCTGTAAAGTATGATTCTGTCAGTATGACTATGTCAGGCTGTGAGACAGCTCTCCCAAAGTTGGCACTCTCTCTCAGATGTCAGTGAGGAGGACTTTGCAGAGTCAACAGGGCTGTTTCTGCCGTAGTCTTTTCCGGTGCTTAGGTTCATGCCTGGTGAACCGTCTGGTTTCATTTGTTTGAGACTTTGTAGCAATTGGTATAACTGAATGGCTTGCTGGGCCATTTCAGCGGGCAATTGAGAGTCAACCACATTGCCATGGGTCTGGAGTCACATGTAGGTCGGACTAGGTGAGGATGACAGATTTCCTTCCCTAAAGGACATTAGTTACTTTGATATTTTCTTTTGTTTATCCCTTAACTGCACTTGTCTATCAGTCTTTTGTGTGAATGGGGCTGAAAACAAATGTTAGTGGGTTTAATCACAGACGCTTGGATACGTTCGGGACAGTACCCACACCGTCCACCTCCTCCAAGACTTGCAATTCCCTGGCCCCCAACACCTCATCTTCACCATGGACAATCAGTCTTTCTATACCTGTATCCCCCACGAGGAGGGCCTAAAAGCCTTCTGCTTCTTCCTCTCCCGCAGGCCAAACCAGTCCCTCCCCCTCCACCGACATTCTCATCTGCTTAATGGTGGTCATGGGAACCTGCCTGGGTCCGAGCTATGCCTGCCTCTTTGTAGGAGACATGGAACAGTCCCTTTTCCACTGTTACACTGGCACTATCCCCCACCTCTTCCTCCGCTACATTGAGGACTGTATTGGCACTGTCTCATGCTCCCACGAGGAGCTTGAACAGTTCATCAACTTTACTGACACCTTTCACCCCAACCTCAAATTCACCTGGACCATCTCCAGTATTTCCTTCTCCTTCCTCGACCTCTCTGTTTCCACCTCTGATGACCGCCTCATAACCGATATCTATTTCAAGCCCACCGACTCCCACAGCTACCTAGATTACACCTCCTCTCACACATATTCCTGCAAGAATGCGATCACCTACTCCCAATTCCTCCGCCTGCACCATATCTGCTCCCAAGATGGAGCGTTCCACTCCTGGGCATCGCAGATGTCCTCCTACTTCAAGGACAGTAAATTCCCCCCTCTGGTGATTCATAATGCCCTCAACTGCATCTCTTGCATTTCCAGCACTTCTGCTCTCAAAACCCCTCCCCCAACAAAAAAACACACAGAGTCCTCCTGGTCCTCATATATCACCACACCAACCTCCGCATATAGCGTATCATCGTCTGCCACTTCCGCCACCTGCAATCCAACCCCACCACCAAAGAGATATTTCCCTCCTCAACCCATCTGTCTTCAGTAGGAACCGCTCACTCCGCGACTCCCTCATCTGCTCCACAATCCCCACTAACCCCACCATGCCCAGCACCTTTCCCTGCAACCGTGGGAGGTGCTACACCTCCCCTCTCACCTCCGTCCAAGGCCCCAGACAATCTTTCTAAATGCGACAGGGATTTACCTGTACATCCTCCAACCTGATTTACTGTATCCGTTGCTCCTGATGTGACCTCCTCTACTTTGGTGAGACCAAGCCCAGACTTGCTGACTGATTCGCAGAGCATCTGCGTTCTTTACACTATAATCGACAACACCTTCCGGTTGCCAACTATTTTAACTCCCCCTCCCACTCCCTTGGTGACATTTCCATCCTGGGCCTCCTCCAATGTCACAACGATGCCAACGTAAACTGGAGGAGCAACACCTCATATTCTCTCTCGGGAGCTTACAACTCAATGGCCTCAATATAGAATTCACCAATTTAAAAATCTCCCCATGCCCGGCCTCATCCCATGTCCAACCTTCTCTCTTATCCCCGCCTCCTTGATCTGACACAACCTATCCATCTTCTTACACACGTATCTACTCCACCCTTCCCATGACCTATCTCCACAAACCGCTACCTGCATCCACCTTTCACCATCCCACCTACCTTCCCCAAGCCCCACCACCCTTCCTCTGTTTATTTCCGAGCTCCCTTCCCCCTCCCCAGTCCTGATGAAGGGTGTAAACCTGAAATGTTAACTTTCCTGCTCCTTTGATGCTGCTTGACCTGCTGTGTTCCCCCAACTCCACACAGTAGAACATAGAACATTACAGCGCAGTACAGGCCCTTCGGCCCTCGATGTTGCACCGACCTGTGAAACCAATCTGAAGCCCATCTAACCTAAACTATTTCATTATCATCCATATGTTTATCCAATGACCATTTAAATGCCCTTAAAGTGGGCGAGTCTACTAATTTTGCAGGCAGGGCATTCCACGCCCTTACTACTCTCTGAGTAAAGA
>NW_025975441.1:0-7935 GCF_021869965.1 Rhincodon typus
TCCTTCTACGCCCTCATCCAGGTCATTTATAAAAATGACAAACAGCAATGGCCCCAAAACAGATCCTTGAGGTACACCACTAGTAACTGAGATTCTCGAGGTACAGCACTAGTAACTGAGATCCTTGAGGTACAGCACTAGTAACTGAAATCCTCAAACTGAGACCCCACTCAGCAACTCAGCAAACATCAAACCCATCTTGATTCCACAATATCAACTCAGAAAATTTCCAATTCAACCACAATTCCAAAACCTTAGCTTTGCATGCATCCAATCCCAAATCAATCCCAACAAATGTACTGCCTAAGACTCAAAGCCCAACTCAATCTTAACTAATCAACTGAGCAAATCTGCAAACCCAACTTCAGTCTGTAGCTGCATTAAAGTGAAATCTTCATTTTAAATGCTGTTGTTGTCAGCCTTCATCAGGGCTTTGGTTTGAAGCAGCACATTAAGGAGCAGCTCAATTAAAAATCAGCTGAAATTTGATCCTAATTAACTGTGTGTCAGATGGGTCTTTTGTAACAGGAGACGTTGGAGTGCCAGGATGTGATTTACAATTGAGTGTCAATGCACAGTGACTCAGGGCGTTAAACAGTGGAAGGGAAAGAAGTTTCTTATGTCTTTGTCTGTTATCTTTTTTAAACTTTCATTCCTACTCTGCTGCAGGAGAAGTAGCTGGTTATTTGGTGAGTGTCTGGTCAGTGATTAATGTTTATTCTACTCCTGATGGTGAAAACATTTTCGCAGCTTGTTGTAAGGTTAACAAAATACATCAGAAATATGTAAAGTTAAATATAACAATTAAATACTTTCTTAGAACACATGAATGACATGGAAAATTTTAAAACCAAAAGTAAAGGAGAAGTAAAGGATTGGTGGCTAGTGTTGAGCTGACTGTTACCAGAGGAGAAAGGAAGGCTTAGAGTGTGTGAATGTCATATTGCGCCAAGGAAAAATAAAAATGGAGGGAAGCTCAATAATAGAACAGACATAAAGGCTTTGTATCTTAATGCAAGAAGCAATCAGAATAAGGTAGACAAATTGAGGTAAATGAATATCATCTCATAGCCATGACAGAAATATGGTTACAAGGAGATCAAAAGTGAGAGTCCTGAGGAAGGGTCACTCAACCTGAAATGTTAACTCTGAACTCTCTCCACAGATGCTGCTGGACCTGTTGAGCTTTTCCAGCAACTTCTGTTTTTGTTTCAAAATGGGAATTTAACTGACAACTATACAGGACATTGGTTAGAGATAGTAGGAACTGCAGATGCTGGAGAATCCGAGACAACAAAATGCAGGGCTGGATGAACACAGCAGGCCAAGCAGCATCATAGGAGCAGAAAGGCTGATGTTTCGGGCCTAGACCCGACATTGGAACACTGCATTCAGTTCTGGTCTCCCTGCTATAGGAAGGATGTTAAACTTGAAAGGGTTCAGAAAAGATTTACAAGGATGTTGCCAGAGTTGGAGGGTTTGAGCTACAGGGAGACGCTGAATAGACTAGGGCTATTTTCCCTGGAGCGTCGGAGGCTGAGGGATGACCTTATGGAGGTTTATAAAATCATGAGGGGCATGGATAGGGTGCATTGTCAAGGTCTCTTCCCTGGGGTGGAGAAGTCCAAAACTAGAGGGGCATTGTTTAATGTGAGGTGGGAAAGATTTAAAAGGGACCTAAGGGCCAACTTTTTCATGCAGAGGGAGGTGCGTGTATGGAATGAGCTGCCAGAGGAAGTGTTAGAGGCTAGTACAATTACAACATTTAAAAGGCAAATGGATGTGTATATGAATAGGAAGGGTTTAGAGGGATATGGGCCAAATGCTGGCAAATGGGACTAGATTAATTTAAGATATCTGGTCGGCATGGACGAGTTGGACCAAAGGGTCTGTTTCTGTGCTGTACATTTCTATGACTCTATAACATTGAGGGATATCTGACCTTTCGAAGAGACATGAAGGAAGGGCATGGTGGTGGGGTAGCGCTGTCAATAAGAGATGAAATAAAGACAGTTGTGAGAGACAATCGAGGTTTGGATGATGGAGAGTCCTTGTGGGTGAAGGTACAAAACAGCAAGGGAAAGAAGACATTGGTAGGAGTAGTGTACAGACCCTAACAATAGCCACTCTGTAGGAAACGCTATAAATCAACAAATAATCCAAGACTGTAAAAATAACTGAGCAATAATTATGGGTGACTGTAATCTTCATGTTGATTGGGTCAATCAATTTGGAATGGGTAGCTACGACAATAAATTCATAGAGGGCATTAGGGATTGTTTCCTAGAACAATATGTGATGGAGCTAAGCAGGAAACAGGCTGTCATGGATCCGGTAATGGGGAATGAGGCAGCTTTAATAAATGAGCTCTCAGTGAAAGATCCCCTAGAATGTGGCGATTGTGGCATGACAGAAATTTTTGTTCAGCTTGAGAATGAGAAACTAGGGTCAGAAATAACTGTTTTAACTTAAATAAAGGGACTTACATTTAAATGAGGACAGAGTTAACTAACGTGAACTAGGTGGAGAGATTAGCAGGAATGGTCTGCATGGGTTTTCTCCGGGTGCTCTGGTTTCATCCCACAGTCCAAAGATGTGCAGTTTAGGTGGATTAGCCATGGGAAATGTAAGGGTTACAGGGACAGGGTAGGGGGTTGAGTCTGGGTGGGATGCTTTTCAGACTTTCGGTGTGAACTCAATAGACTGAATGGCCTGATTCCACACTGAAGGCGTTCTATGATTCGACAACAGTAAGCAAGCAGTGGCAGACATTTAAGGAGGTACATTGTGACTCAGTAAAACTACATCCCAGTAAGGAGAAAAGATTCTCAGAGAGGGATAACCTGACCATGGCCAACCGAGGGAGTTAAGGAGAATATTAAGTTGAAAGAAAAAGTAAATAAGGAGGTAAAAGTTAGTGATAGCCCCAAAGATTGGGATAAATTCAGTGAACATAGAACGTAGAACGTAGAACATAGAACAGTACAGCACAGTACAGGCCCTTCGGCCCACGATGTTGTGCCGAACTTTTACCCTAATCCTAAGGTCTTTCTAACCTCCACCCCTACCTTATACTATCATCCATATGCCTATCTAATAGCCGCTTAAATGCCCCTAATGAGGCCGACTCCACTATCCTCTCCAGCAATGCATTCCACGCCCCTACTACCTCTGATGTCTCCCCTATATCTACCTCCACTCACTCTGAAACTATGCCCCCTCGTCATAGCTACCTCCACCCTAGGAAAAAGTCTCTGGTTGTCCACTCTATCTATACCTCTGATCATTTTGGACACCTCGATCAAGTCACCTCTCATCCTTCGTCGTTCTAAAGAGAAAAGCCCTAGCTCTCTCAACCTTTCCTCGTAAGACATTCCCTCCATTCCAGGCAACATCCTGGTAAATCTCCTCTGCACCTTTTCCAACGCTTCCTCATTTTTCTTGTAATGAGACAAACAGAACTGGACACAATACTCCAGATGGGGCCGAACCAGGCTTTTGTATAGCTGGAGCATAACTTCACGGCTCTTGAACTTAATCCCTCTATTAATGAAAGCCAACACACCATACGCCTTCTTAACAACTCTATCCACCTGGGTGGCAGCTTTCAGGGAACTGGGAACATGAACCCCAAGATCCCTCTGCTCCTCCACACTGCCAAGAATCTTTCCGTTACCTCTGTATTCTGCTGTCAAGTTTGTCCTTCCAAAATGAATCACCTCACACTTTTCAGGGTTAAACTCCATCTGCCACTTCTCAGCCCAGCTCTGCATTCTATCAATGTCCTTTTGTAACCTAGAACAGCCCTCCGCACTATCCACAACTCAACCCACCTTCATATCATCCGCGAACTTACTAATCCACCCTTCCATTCCTTCATCCAAATCATTTACAAGAATCACAAATAGAAGAGGACCCAGAACAGATCCTTGTGGTACACCACTCGTAACTGAACACCATGTTGAATATTTTCCGTCCACTATCACCCTTTGTCTTCTAAGGGTCAGCCAATTCTGAATCCAATCTGCCACATTTCCCCCTCCCATGCCTCCTTACCTACTGCATGAGCCTACCAGGGGGAACCTTATCAGACGCCTTACCTAAATCCATGTATACCACATCAACTGCTCTACCTTCATCCACGTGTTTGGTCACCTCTTCAAAGAATTGAAACAGGTTTGTGAGGCATGATCTACCCCTCACAAATCCATGCTGACTATCACGAATCAAACTGTGCCTTTCCAAATGATCATAAATCCTATCTCTCAGAGCCCTTTCCAATAATTTGCCCACCACTGACGTAAGACTAACTGGCCTGTAATTTCCGGGGTTATCCCTGTTCCCTTTTTTGAACAAGGGAATGACGTTTGCCTCTCTCCAATCTTCCGGCACTATACCCGTGGACAGTGAGGATGAAAAGATCATCACCAAAGTCCCTGCGATCTCTTCCCTCACTTCCCCATAGAATCCTTGGATAAATCCCTTCAGGCCCGGGAGATTTATCTATCTTCAAGTTGCTCAAAATTCCTAGCACATCTTCCTTACTAACATCGACCTCCTCTAGCCTACCAGCCTGTTTCACACTGTCGTCCTCTACAATTAGGTCCCTCTCAGTTGTGAATACCGAAGAAAAGTATTCATTAAGGACCTCTCCTATCTCTTTAGGCTCCGTACACAAATTCCCTTTACAATCCTTGATCGGCCCTACCCTTTCTCTGGTCATTTTCTTATTCTTCACGTACGTGTAAAAAGCCTTGGAGTTTACCTTGATCCTGTCTGCCAAGGTTTTCTCATGCCCCTTTATAGCTCTCCTAAGCCCTTTCTTCAGCTCCTTCCTGGCTAACTTGTATCCCTCTAGAGCCTTTTCCGTTCCTTGTTTCCTAAATCTTACATAAGCATCCTTCTTCCTCTTAACCAGTGATTCGACCTCTCTTGAGAACCTCGGCTCCCTCACTCGACCGCACCTTCCCTGCCTGCTAGGGACAAACATATCGAGCACACACAGTATGCATTCCTTAAAGAATCTCTACATTTCTATAGTGCTCTTCCCTGACAGCATCTGTTCCCAATTTATGTTACCCAGTTCTTGCCTAACAGAATTGTAATTACCCTTCCCCCAATTATAAACCTTACCCTGCTGTATGTACCTATTCTTTTCCATGACTATTGTAAAAGTAACAGAGTTATGATCGCTACCGCCAAAATGCTCTCCTACCAACAGGCCTAACACTTGGCCCGGTTCATTGCCAAGCACCAAATCCAAAGTGGCCTCTCCTCCTGTTGGTCTATCTACATACTGTGTCAGGAATCCTTCCCGAAGGCACTGGACAAAATCCGCTCCATCTAAACTATTACAACTAAAAAGTTTCCAATCAATATTTGGAAAGTTGAAGTCACCCATGACTACAACCCTGTGACTTCTGCACCTTTCCAGTATCTCCTCCCAATCCGCTCCTCTACTTCTCTCCAACTATTAGGGGGTCTGTAAAAAAAACCCCAACAAAGTGACTGCTCCTTTCTTGTTCCTGACCTCAACCCAAACTGACTCTGTAGACATATCATTCTCAAACTGCCTTTCAGTAGCTGCTCTACTAGATCTGACTAGCAATGCCATTCCCCCACCTCTTTTTCCACCCTCCCTATTTCTTTTAAAGCATCTAAATCCCGGAACTTCCAACAACCATTCCTGTCCCTAAGCAAAGGAGGACTAAAAAATAATAGAGAGAAAATAAACTACAGGGCAAAACTAGTGAGGAATATAAAAACTGACAATAAGAGCTTCTTTAAATGTAGGAAACAGAGGAGAGGGGTCAAAGTGAACATAGGCCCCTTAGAAAATGACCTGGAGAGATGGTCTTGGGGAACAAAGAAATGGCAGAGGAGTTAAACAGATATTTTACATCAGTCTTTACAGTGGAAGACACGTTACACATCCCACTGATACTACAGAATACAGGGGAGGAATTCAGTGCCATCACCATCAAGAGAGAAGTAATACCTGATAAACAAGTGCAGCTAAAGCAAATACATCCCCTGGTTCTTGCTTGCATCCAGGGAACCGAAAGGGAGTAGCTACAGAGATAATAAATTCATTGGTTGTAATTTTCCAAAAGTCCTTGGATCCTGGAGAAGTACCAGAGGATTGGAAAGCTGCCAATGAGACACATCTATTCAAAAAGGGAGGAGGCAAAAAGCAGGTAACTTTATGCTGATTAGCCTAACATTCATTGTTGGAAAAAGTATTGGAATCAATTATTAAGGAAGCAATTTGAAAAATCATAATCTAATCAAGCACAGTCAGTGTGGCATCATGAAAGGAAAATCATGTCTGAATAATTTATTAGAGTTTTTCAAGGAATTCTCAACCAGAGTGGAGAGAGGGAAACCAGAAGGTGTTCAATAAGGTACCTCACAAAAGGTTAATCCACTATATAAGAACCCACAGTGTTGGAGACAGTGTATTGGTGTGGATAGAGAATTGGCTCATGGGCAGGAAACAGCGAGTGGAGATAAGGGGATCTTTTTCAGGTTGGTGACCTGTAACCAGTGGGTTCTACATGGATCAGTGCTGGGACAGCAACTGTTTACAACATATATGAATGATTGGGAGGAAGGAAGTGAATGTACTGTAGCTAATTTGCAGATGACACCAAATATGTGGAAAGGCAAGTTGCTAGATTCATACAGACAGTTTCCAGAGAGATATTGATAGGCTAAGTAAGTGGGCAGAGAGTTGACAAATGGAAAATATGAAGTTAATTTTGTAAGGGAGAACAAAAGGCAGAGTATTATTTAAATCAAGGAAAACTGCAGAAAGTTGCAGCATAAAGGGATTTGGGGGATATTTGTGCACAAAACACAGGAAGCTAGTACACAGGTACAGCAGGTAATCAGGAAGGCGCAGGGAATGTTGGCCCTTATTTCAAGGGGGTTGGAGTCTAAGAGTAGGGAAGTCTTACAGCAACTGTACAAGGTGCTGGGGAGACCACATCTGGAGCACTGTGAGCAGATTTAAGAACACAGAACTTTGAACAGTTCATCACAGGAACAGGCCCTTTGGCCCACTATGTCAGTGGCAACCAGGATGTCATTTCTAAACCTAATTCCATCTGCCTGCACATAATCCATATCCCTCTATTCCCTGTTTGTTCACATGTGTGTCTAAATGCCTCTTAAACATTACTATCATATCTGTTTCTACTACCCACCCTGGGAAAGCAAACTAGGCACCTACCACACTCAGTGTAAAAGACTTTCTTCCCACATGTCCTTTAACTTTCTCTGTCTCCTAGTATTTGACATTTCTACCATGGGAAAAAGACTCTGACTATCCACCCTGCCCATGCCCCTCATATAGCTTTCTATCAGGTGGCTCGTCAGCCCCTGACACTCTAGTGAGAACAATCCAAGTTTATCCAACCTCTCCTTATAGCTAATCCACTCCAATCCAGGCAACATCCTGGTAAAACTCTTCTGCACCCACTCCAAATTCTCCAAATCTTCCTACAGTGTGGAGACCAGAACTGCACACAATGTGGCCTCACTAAAGTTTTATACAGCTGTAACCTGACTTGCCAACATTTATACTCAGTGCCCTGACTGATGAAGCCTTCTTTACCACCTTATCTCCTTGTGTTGCCACTTTCAGGGAGCTATTGAATTATATCCTAATGTCCCTCTGTATATTGATGCTCCTAAGGGTCCTGCCATTTACTGTATACTTTGCCCTTGCAATTAACCTCCCACAATGCATCGCCTCACACTTGTCTGCATTAAACTCCATCTGCCATTTCTCTGCCCAACTTTCCAACTGACCTACATCCTGCTGTGTCCTCATTATCCACAACTCCACCAATTTACATGTCAACATATCACAAACTTACTAATCAGATCACCAACATTCCCATCCAAATCATTTATATATATTACAAACAC
>NW_025975442.1:0-7934 GCF_021869965.1 Rhincodon typus
AGGTGACATTGTCAGTGCTGTGTAGCCTTTGTTGAACCGCTGCTTTCCTGTCCCACTCTGAATTTATTCAGTCTGGTCTGTCATGGTGGACAGTCTTGTTTCTGATTTTGTCCCATATTGTTATGTAGATGGGGTCTATTTCAACATGTTTGTTCATTACATCGGTGGTTGAAAACCCCATCTCCAGGAATTCTCGTGCTTGTCTTTATCTCATTTGTCTTGGTACTGTAACTTTGTGCCAGTCAAATTGATATCCTTCTATTCAGAGTGCATTGAAATGAGGAACAAAAACAAAGTTGCTGGAAAAGCTCCGCTGGTCTGGCAGCATCTGTGAAGGAGAAAACACAGTTAACGTTTCGGGTCCAGTGACCCTTCCTCAGAACTCAGATTCCTGCATTGAAATGAGAGAGAGTTGGTCATGCCGTTTTGCTGCGAGTTGGCGTTCGTGTATCCTGGTGGCGAGTTTCCTGCCCGTGTGGCCTATGTAGTGTTTCTTGCAGTTGCTGCATGGTATTTTCAATATCACATTTGTCCTGCTCATTGTGGGTATGGGTCTTTCGTCTTTGAGAGTAACTGGCAAAGTGTGGCTGTTGGTTTGTGTGCTATCCCTATTCCAAGAGGTCGTAGGAGACTTGTCTCCAGTTCTGACGGGTTTCTAACATAGGGTAGGGTGGCCAGAGTGTTGGGGCGTACACAGTCTTCTTGGTATTGTTTGTTTGCCAGGCAGCACTAGGACAAGTGAGACAAAGACAAGCACGAGAATTCCTGGAGGCCCAGTTTTCAACCACGGGAAACAAGACTGTTCACCATGACAGACCTGACTATATAAATTCAGAGCGGGACAGTACAACAGCGCTTCAATTGAGGCTACACAGCACCGATGATGTCACCTAGAAGGGAGACAAAATGTTTGCATGAAAACCAGTCAGCTCGGCGAACCAATCAACAACTCCAACCACAACCCAAGCTACAGATCTTTGTTAAAACATTAAATTAAAGCAGTATAATAGGGCAAAATAAGTTCTTTTGTAAATTTCAAAAGATGTAGTTTTTAAAAATGTAACAAAACATTTTACCAGAAGTTAACATTAGACGCAGGTCCAATTACTTTTAGCTAGATTCAGCAAGTGCCTGCCTTACAATGGTATCTTTCTCCTTTCCCTTCAGAACAGATTGATTTCCAATCACAGCAGCATGCACAAAAATATAATAACCATTTCTACTCAATTAAAGAGGCCCACATGTAAACAATTGTTGCTCATTACCTGTTGCCGCAGTAGACCTTTAAATCCCATATTGGCCGCCATTCGAAGTGCTTGATCTTCTCTAACCCCTTCAAAGATATCAATGACCTCCTGAGAGATAAAACCAACAGAATAAGTTGAAAAAGAAATTGTTAAACATTTCAAGATCCTGAACATGAAGAATAGATGTCTCATACACTGATACATGGGAAGCTACTGGTCAAAGTATATGTTATTCATTTGTGTTTAAGGCCAATTATAACAATTTCTATAAACATTTTAAATATTAGGCCTGTTTTTGTAAGCCATGTTGACAAGGCAAAATAGCATAATTTTTAAATTTGATTTCTATATAATAGGCACAAAATAAATCTGCTCCATTAAATGTTTTTAAAAAATTCTTTGTGAAATTCTACTATGATTGACCACAGTTTAATTTCTTGCATTGACAACATATAGTATAGATTCTAGTATCACTTTCACTTCACAGCATACCTTAAATATCAACTCAGGTTTGGTGGCTGCGACTTCCTCGATGTCCATTCCTCCCTGTGGGCTGCCAACTATAACTGGTCCATTGAAGGCTCTATCCATTAGAATAGCTAGATATGTTTCTCTGGAAATATCCAAGGCCTCTGCCACCATTACCTTCATAGTAACATCAATTAGAGACTTTGTTATCCAAATAGCTTTGCAATTTGGCTATCGATCCTAATGACTTTTTTTGATTCTGATATCTTGCAGTAATTATTTAATCCCCCGTCAAGCAATTTGTTGTGTAACTAACAGTACGTTCAAACCCACGATTGCATTCCTCAAATACATTTAACTTACAGCAGACAAATAATGATATTACAACATAAATCTATTCTCACTTTGTCCCTACCCCTTACCTTGTTAACTTTGACACCGTCCTTTGTTGTCTGCTTTGTAATGAGGTTGTATCCAAGCATTTGTTTTGCCAGCTTCCCCACTTCATCAGGGCTGCAGAAACACATGATAAAATATGAAACATTTTCTTTACTTTAGCTTGATTGCATTTTGATAGTTTGTCTGAAAACTTGATCTTCAGACTTAACCTAACAACATAATGCTAACACTAAAAGCAGTGTCCAACTTGACAAATCTCTGAATGAAGAAGCTGAGAAACAATACAGGAACACCCATGTCCACAGCCACGAGCAGCTCAAATTTTCAATTCTTGATAAAATATCTCATGTTTCACTCAATACTGTAATATTGTAGCAGAGACAATGACCACTAGAAGTCACAAGTGAGCTATGCAAGTATGAGCTCACTCTA
Source organism: Rhincodon typus (assembly GCF_021869965.1). Classification (NCBI taxonomy): domain Eukaryota; kingdom Metazoa; phylum Chordata; class Chondrichthyes; order Orectolobiformes; family Rhincodontidae; genus Rhincodon; species Rhincodon typus. The sequence goes on from NW_025975442.1 coordinate 2,547, forward strand.
TAGGCAATAGCTTGGCACTGCAACAGCTAATTTAGTGCAGAGCCCTCAATTCTCAAAAGACTATTTTCAGCTGATCTTGAACCTTGATCTTAAGCCAAAAGAAAGCAGCATGAATTGACTGCACTCCTTTATAGTTTTTATACATTTTGAATGATCTGAACCGCTAAGGTATAGCATCTGAGAGACATGCATAAAAAGAAACAAATACGTTTAAGTTGGAAAATTGATATTTTTCAATGCTGAGCTACATCATGAGACAGTGAATAGTTTAGACAATGTATAATGCTTGCTGGTTTGAAAGCTGACATAGAGAAGCACACTGATATTGAAGGAAAGGACTTGCATTCATAACCTATTTTTCGTGATCATGGGATGTGCCAAATGTGGCACAGCACATTAAGTTATTTTTGAAGTTAATAGATATGAACTTATACCCATTAAGAAAATATGGCTACAAGGAGATTAAAGCTGGGAACTAAATATTCAGGGGCATTTTAGTTTTTGAAAGGACAGACAGAAAGGAATAAGTGGCAGTGTCATTTTGTAGTATGGGATAGAATAAGTACGACAGCAAGAAATTATCTTGAATTGGAAGCAGAATCCATGTGGGTTGAGGTAGGAAATAACAAGGGGAAGAACACACTGGTGGGATTGTCTCTAGGCTCCCTAACAGTGGCTGTTATGTAGCACAGGAGATAACAACGGCACATGAAAAGGACAGTACATTAATCATGGGTGACTTCAAACTTCATGTAGATTGGGAAAATCAAATGGGCAAAGATAGAGATGAAGAAGAAGAATTCACAGGGTCAGTTTAGGATAGTTTCACAGAACAATATGTTGTGGGATTAGGGATCAGGCTAGCTTGATCTGGTAATGTGCAATGAGGCAGGTTTAATAAATGATCTTCACATAATGAGGCAGCCTAGGGAACAGAGACCATAACATGGAAGAATTTAACATTCAGTTTACAAGTAAAAAACTTGGGTTGGAAACTACAGTGCTAAACTTAATTAAGAGTAGATATGTAGGAATGAGGGCAGAGTTGACTGGAATGGACTGGGAAAGGAGTTTAACAGAAATGACAATTGAGCACCAATGGCAGCCATATGAAAATAATTGATGACTCACAGCAAAGGTGTATCCCAGTGGAGAAGGAAGATTCCAGGAAGGAGGTTAATTGACCATGGTCAACCAGCAAAGGTAAGGATAGCGTCAAATTGAAAGAAACATAAAATGTGGCATAGATTTTTGGGAAACTGGAGGATAGGGGCAATTTTAAAAGCAAACAAAAGATGACTAATAAAATACAAAGAAAATAAACTATAAAGGCAAAGTAGCAAATATGTAAAAATAGATAAAAAGAGCTTCTTTAAACATATAAAAAGAGAGAGGGCATAATGAACATTGGCCCCTTAGAGAATGAGGCTGGGTAAGAATAATAGATGGCCAAGAAATTACATTGGAGTTAGGTAAATACTTTGCATCAGTCTTCACGGTAGAGGACACAAATAACATTCCAAAAATACAATAAAAAATCAAGGGGCAAAGGGCGGTGGTTGGTAGAAATAAACATGATAGCTATGGTTAGAGAAAAGGTACTAGGGAAATTAATGGGGTTAAAGACCGATGGGCCCCTTCAACATGCTTAGGATTTCAAAAGAAGCAACTGCAGAAATAGTGGACGCATTTGTAATAATTTTCAAGAATCCTTAGATTCTGAAACAGTCCCAGATGATTTGAGCGCTGCAATATAACACCTTTATTCAAAAAGAGGAGACAAAAGAGACGTAACTACAAGCCAGTTAGCTTAGTGTCTGTCATTTGGGAAACATTATATGCCATTATAAAGAACGTAACAACAAAACATTCAGAAATACATGACCTAAACAAAGTCAGCATGGCTCCATGAACAGGAAATCATGCATGACACTTATTATAGTTCAAGCAGAATAGAAAAAGGGGAAATCAATAGATGTAATATATGTGAATTTCCAAAAGATATTCGATAAGGTACTGCACATAAGGCTACTTAAGATAAAAGCCCATCGTGTTAGGGTAGTATACTAATTAGCATAGATAGAGGATTGGCTGACTAATAGAAATCGGAGAGTTGGGATAAAGTTGGCATTTTCAGGATGGCAACTTGTAACTAGTAGAGTGCCACAAAGATCAGTTCTGGGACCACAATCCAATACAATATATGACTGGCTTGAATGACAGAAGTGAATGTACTTTCACCAAGTTTGCATTTGACACATAAATAGGTGAGTGGGGAAAAAGAAACTTAGCAGATAGAATATAATATGGAAAAAATGTACTGTCATGCAATTTTTTAGTAAGGAGAGACTGGATATTATATAAATAGGGAATAGCTGCAGAAGGCTACAGCACAGAGGAATCTGGGTGAGTTCTTGTACATTAATCACAAGAAGCTAATATCCAAGTTCAGCAGGTAATAGGGAAGGCAAAGAAACTGATGGCTTTTATTTCAAATGGAATCGATTATAAAAATAGGGAGGTCTTACTAAAATTATACAAGGCATTGGTCAGAACATACCTGGAATACAGTGGACAATTTTGGTCTCCTTATCTGAGGAGAGATATGCTGGTGTTGGAGGCAGTCGGGAGAAGGCTCACTAGGTTGATTCTGGGTATGGAGGGACGTTGAGTAGGTCAGGCCTATACTCATTCGTGTTTAGAAGAACAAAAGGTGACCTTGTTTTAAATTTTAAAATTCTGAGTGGACTGAACAGGGTAGGCGAGGATTAATCGCTACACCTTTTGGGAGAGTCCAGGACCAGTTGGCATAATCTCAGAGTAAGGGATCACCCATTTAAGACAGAGATGAGGAGGATTTATTTTTCCTCTTAGACCATAGTCAATCTGTGCAATTCATTACCCCAGAGAGCTGTTGAAGCTTATGAAATTTAGCACATTCAAAGCTAGACGTGTTTCTAATTGGTAAAAGGAATCAAGGCTTAGAGAGGCAAGGCAGGAAATTGGAGTTGAACATTAGCAGATTAGCCATGATCTCAGTGAAAGGAGAGGCTGGAATCTAAGAGTCTATATACCTGACAGTAGTCTCTGTATTGCATGAATGTCTACTCAGATGAAAATTACACGAGCTTTCTAATGTGAACTACGGAACCTTTTCCTACTTTCATATGTGCACATTATGCAGTTTCCCAGTAAAATAAATCTGCTTTGATTTTTCTTTAGAATGTACCCACTAATAGGGGGTCAGTTGGCCAGTTGGCCAGTTTGCAATGCTGAGTGATGTCAACAGCATGGGTTCAATTCCTGCACTGGGTGAGGTTACAATGAAGAGATCATAGAATCATCATAGATCATAGAATCCCTACAGTGTGGAAACAGGCCCTTCGGCCCAACAAGTCCACACCGACACTCAAAGCATCCACCCAGACCCATACCCCTATAACCCACCTAATCTACACACCCCTGAACACTTCGGGCAATTTAGCAAGGCCAATCCACCTAACCTGCACAACTTTGGACAGTGGGAGGAAACCAGAGCACCCGGAGGAAACCCACGTAGACACAGGGAAAATGTGCAAACTCCACACAGACAGTCGCCCAAGGCTGGAATCGAACCTGGGTCCCTGGTGCTGTGAGGCAGCAGTGCTAACCACTGAGCCACCGCGCCACCCTGTAGGACTCTCCTTTGCAACCTCTTCCTTTATACGGTACGTGGACCCTCAATCTAATGACCGAGCAGGCCGATGGTCTGATAGGATTACAGCAAATATACCTTTACCTATTAAGTGGCCTTGTTTCTGGAAGAAAAGCTTCACTTTCAGAGTTTCCTCAAAGAACCACAACATGTGCAATTTGTGAAACCTGAACATGGTGATTCATTCAAGCAGGCACCATAGACACTTTTAGGCATAGAGCTGGCTTTCAGCATGATGTGCTTTAAACCAGAGCAAAAGACCTCAAGCTCAAAATGCCCGAGAAGTAATGTGCATTGAAATTCCTTAATCCTTTGTAACAGTTTAGCCAATTTCTGGAAAATTGAATTGGAAAACAAATCAATGAGACTCAGCAGAAACTCTATCCCTGGTAGTTAGCAGTAGTTGAAAGAGAGATTTGGTTTCACAGCAGTAGATGAGTTCTGGAATTTAATAACAAACCAAAAAGTCCCATGATGTGAAATGTTGGAGTTAGAGTACATAAAGGGGTTCATCTAACCCAGAACATTGTGAAAAACAGAATGGAATCTGATAGAGCTGCAAGGTCTGAAGTAACAAATGTATGGTTTGGCCGACCAGTGGATTCCTAGTTTCTGTCAATGGCGAGAGGAGAGAAACAACAGGTAAAACAGAACTGTGGCTCTCACAGCATTATACAGTAAGTTTAAAGAAATCAATGCAAACTGATTTCTTTTCCAGTCAAAAGCAAAGAACTGTGGATGCTGGAAATCTGAAATAATTACAGAAATTGCTGGATTAACTCAGCACGTCTTACAGCATCTGTGGGGACAAAACAGTTAATGTTTCACGTTCAGTGACTCTCATCAAAACTGGATTCTTTTACATTTGGTTCCTCAAAAATAGCTAGCTAATTGCAGCTTTTAATGTCTAAATAACTACGAAATTTTCCACTATTTCAGACTTCTCTAAAGCAATAAACAAACTAACCATAACAAAAACAAAAATTAACAATTAACAAATAAACCTTTGGCTGTTTAAATAACATTCCTTTCTAATTTAACGGTTTTATTTAACATTCCTATCTGGTGGAACATGGTGCTCAAGGAAGTTCAGGTCGGTTGCTGGGAATTGGTAACAGGTGTGCCGTTTCAGTCTCCTTTATGAATGGCAAAAGTTGCTGTATTCCATAAGCACAAATCTGAAAGTGACGAGGATTTCAGGAGCTGATGGACTGAAGCAACAGAGAGGTGGAAAATGAAGTAGAAATAGGCATTCTTTATGAAGTAAGAAACTGTGTTGTTAGAAACCTGGTTCTGGGTGAAATACGGTACTGACACCATTAAGTGAGAGGGAAGTTTTGGTTTCCCAAACTTTTAATACAAAGAAACGGAGGTTCATCAAATATTGAAAGTCAGACAAGAGTCTATAACGGGGAAAAGAGGTAACAAAGAGTCAAAGAAAGACAGTGTGGAAGGGGGTGAGGGATGTATCAAACATTATCGTAGTTGCAGAGGACAAGAAGGAAGAACATGCTACAATCAGAGGTTGTCACATGTCACTGTGGTTAGTGTAGTTTAAATAGCAGGGATGAAACCCAACTGTTAAGATTCAAAGATAGTAGGAACTGCAGGTGCTGGAGAATCTGAGATAACAAGGTGTAGAGCTGGATGAACACAGCAGGCCAAGCAGCATCAGAGGAGCAGGAAGGCTGACG
>NW_025975443.1:0-7934 GCF_021869965.1 Rhincodon typus
TTGTCTCTATTCATCCTGGAAGTGGCTTTGATTAGTTTCTCTCACGTTAACTAATACATTGCTCTCTCATGTTCTTTTGGATTGTCCTCTGGTCAATGTCCTGATCCTCCTCCTTACCCATATTCTCAGAAGATTGCTGTCAATCCTTTATTCCTTCTACATCCTGAACACCACTCCCTCCCCACCCCGGCTTTGTCAGATCCAGTTGTCAAGCGCACAGCATGTTAGAATGATGTGGCACATCCAGTCTTATTGTACTATCAGGCTTGTACTATTCAACCATCAAAACTAATAGTCTGTTTCACTCTGTCTTGGAGGAAGCGTAAGCAGTGTCGTATCTTCATTCACTGTCATTCTGAGAGTTTTCAATAGGGTAGCCATGGTCTCCCAGCAGCTAGCCCTATATGGCCAGTCGACCTTGAAAGGAGGCAGGAACCTGTGAGTTCTCCAGTCTGTATGTAACACGGTGGATCCCAGTATATCTGAGGCAGACCTCCATAATTTTACATTGATGGCCACACACAACTCTGAAATTGATGGAACAGAAGCCTGGGCTGTTGTTGGGGTCTGCAGTTTGGTCATGGGGCGCTCTTAAAGCAAAACGATAACACTCTGCACCAGGAGAAAGCTAACACTGATGGAGAATCCCATGGCCCAGACTGATTGTTTCTCTCTGTCTTAGGAGAAGGATTTGAAACGCTGTGAAAATGACATCAGTGACATTCTGGATGCATTTATGGGTCCATGTTCAGGAGAGGTCACACAGGTCACCTGAAAGTAACCGTGATCTTAATGGCCACTGGGATGGCATTGTGGCCACCCAGTGTTTCCGAGCACAGGTCCTGTCCGAATAGATGACACAGTTTGATGATGATGGCTTGGCTCATGTTTAAGCAGAACCCGCACTGTCTTTCAGAGACTTGAAGAAAATTACAGTGAGGCCCATAAATCCAGAGCCTCAACATCCACCTCTGTGTCCTTGATAGAACTTCATCTACTGATCCTCCTTCTGGAGACTGCACAGCTGCTGGCTTTCTGCTCTTGCTGACGACATTATAATTTTTCTCTCCTTGTATCTTGTCTTTGCATTTGAAGCAAAGCCACAGGATACCCAGCCATGGCAAGGTCCGTGTCAGATGCATGATCAGGTGATCTGTGGTGAAGGTCAGAAAGATAACACAATTTTATTGAAAGAATTCCTGAGCCCTTACTTTCATCACATTGAAGCCTCATGTTATGCCTTCACATAGTGTGGCATGGTGGCTTCCTGACGACGTCATTGTCATGCCTCCAGAAAGAGCTCTGATGAATGTCGCCTTCTCCAAATATACTTTGCTTAACCAAAGTTTTCGCTGTAAATTGTAGGAGTAGATTTCTGCCCGTAAGCCAACAAGATAGCGCACCCCACCAAAGAAAAGGTACCCATGCACGGAACAGACCATGCCCTGGTATGCTTTAAGTTAATAAGGCCTTATGGCATAGTGACAGAAAGAGGCCATTCAGCTGCTCCACCATTGATTGAGGTCATGGCTGATCTGATAATCCTGAACTCCACTTATTTGCCTTTTCCTCCATTCCCTTGCTGATTAAATATACATATTTAAATATGTATCATTTTAAATATGTATCAGCCTTAAATATACATAATGACCTAACCTCAACAGGCCCCTGCTGTAAGGAATTCCACGGATTCACCACCCTCCGGGAGTATCCTCTCTATCTTAAATGTGCAAACCCTTATTCTGAGATTACACCCTCTGGTGTTGGATTCGCCCACAAGGGGAAACAACCTTTCCATATTTTCCCTGTCAAACTGGCTAAGAATCTTGTATGTTTCAATAAGTTTACTTCTTGTTCCTCTATATTCCAATGAATGCAGGCCCAATCTACTCAACCAGTCCTCATAAGACCATTCCTTCATACCTGGTATCAGCCTTGTGTGCCTTTGCTGGACTGCCTCCAAAGCCAGTGTATCTTTCCTTTGATAAGGGGTCCAAAACTGTTCACAGTGTTCCAACTGAGGCCTGATTAATGCCTTGTATAGTTTCAGTAGAACTTCCCCACTATTATATTCCATTCCTTTTGAAATAAAGGCCAACATTACATTAACTTTCCCTGTTATATACTGAATTTGAATGCTAGTTCTTTATTTTGATTCATGGATAAGGACTGCCAAATCCCTCTGTTCCACGGCTTTCTGCAGTCTTTCTCCATTTAAATCATTTTCAGCTTCTTTATTCTTCCTGCCAAAATGCATAACTTCACATTTTCTCACATTATATTCCATCTGCCAAAATTTAACCAACTCCCTTTACATAGGGTCTCATCTCCCGCTGCAAATTCTTTGTCATCCTCACAAATTTGCCTTCCTGACTATTTTTCTGTCGTCTGCAAACTTGGCCATAGTACATTAACTTCCCTCATTCAAGTCATTAATATATATGTAGTAAGTAATTGTGATCCCCACACTGATCTCTGTGGCACACTACTTGTTACTCTCAAACTTGTTACACAAAGCCATCTTGAAAATGCCCCCCTTATCCCAACTCTGTCTCTTTTTAGTTAGATAGTGCAATATTCATGTTAATATACTACCTCTAACACCAATGGCTCATATCTTATTAAGTAGTCTGTGGTTTCTTCCAAAAATCCAAATATAATATATTCACCACTTCTCCTTTATCTATTTTGCTTGCTACTTCCTCAAATTGTTGTAGTAAATGTCAGGCATGACTTCCTCTTCATGTAGCCATGCTGACTCTGTTTGATTATATTATGCATTTTTAAATACTCTGCTCCTACGTCCTTATATGGCCTATAATTATCTTCTTTTTTGTTTCCTTCCTTTTTCAAGTAAAGATGTTACACTTCAGTCTGCAACGTCTTCCAGCCCCAGCATGTCTGATAGGAAAAGCTCATGTGACACATTTATGTACTTTTGTCTGATTACATTTGCTTAGCTGACAATGACAAGGGGACAAATAATACATGCAATGTAATGATCATGATTGCTTGAGGCCTTAGTTCATCCTGTGCATCTTGGACAGTGAATGACCTGGTGGATTGCATTACTGAATTACTCGAGACACATTTCTTGCAATGCCTCCAGCACAGTCTCAAATTCTAAAAGTTTTACCAACCAACCTCACCTCCCCTCCCCTACCCCCACCGAAGAGAAAGGAGTTATTTACTCTGCTTGCTTTGCCTGTCATGCCAGCTATTTTGTGAGTTGCAGGCTCAACCTGCGACTCAAGATCATCTCCCATATTCATGTCCCCTTTTGTGTTGCTCTCCCAATGGCTCGTATAATCTTTCAACCTCTCTCCATTTCTGCTGAACCCTTTCATATAACTATTAATGTTCCAACTTTACCCCCGGTGCCCAGGCTTTGCAAACCATATGGTCTACACCTTCCTCACACAGATGCCAGAGTTCCTGTGACCTGTAACAACTCCTGCTTCTGAAGTTCTCAGTCCCCTCCTATGGTTAATTGTTCCTATCTAAAATTGTCAGTTTTCATTGTATTCATTTCCTCATTTACCCAATACAATTCAATCTTGAGTTAATCACCTTGCCCAGAATCTCATGGACTACACCCTGATAAAGACATCTTACCAAGTTGGGGTGGCACGGTGGCTCAGTGGTTAGCACTGCTGCCTCACAGCACCAGGAGCCCGGGTTCAATTCCAGCCTCAGGCAACTGTCTGTGTGGAGTTTGCACATTCTCCCTGTGTCTGCGTGGGTTTCCTCCAGGTGCTCCAGTTTCCTCCCACAGTCCAAAGATATGCAGGCTAGGTGGATCGGCCATGCTAAGTTGTCTGTAGTGTTCAGCAATGTGTAGATTAGGTGGGTGCTGTGTGGGGAATGAGGACAGTCCACCCAGTTGACAGTTTAGTGTTCCCCATCGTGATGAGCTGCTTGCCTATTTTACTGCACTAAAAAGAATGCAAGACACATAGATTGGCACTTCCAGTTAAGTACAAAATTGAGAAAGCAAGCTAAGAGGCATAGGATGTATCCCATGCAGATGAATCAGATGTATGTGTCTCTGGGCACTAAGTGACCTACAGGTCATTGGTGTCCCTGAACTGCAAAGTGATGTTCTGAGGGCCTGAAGTACTATGTGAGTTGGTCTAAGTTCAGGCCTGGTGATGTGGTGATGCTGGTGGTTTGCCAATGCCAACTTGCATGGACAAAGAGTTGAGGAGGATGCCATAGAGTATGAAAGACATTATGCTGAAGACACAGTTGGATGATGGCCAAGATAAGCAATCAGTGAGCCGCAGCAGCCAGGTACCCATTCTAACTTACATGGAAGGAACTTTAACTGTCTAGTTTCATGGGGAAGGAGTGGAGACTTGGAAGTGGTGTATAAATTTGGGTTATTAATTAAATGAAAAAGCATGGAAATTGTTGCCGCATAGCAGCAAGATTCAGAATTCACCATTTAAAAATGAAGGGGGAAATTGCTATTTTTTTCTTAATTTTGAATGTTTCCTAATATTTTTCACATTTCTTTAAATTTCTCGCCATTGCCCTTCTGATACTAGGAAGGGGTAATTCTGCAACAAGCCAGAAAGGGCTGGAGAAACTCAGCAGGCCTGACATCTATAAAGAGTAAAATGGAGCTACTTTTTTGAGTACAGTGACCCTTCATCAGATCCTGCCCCTTGTGTTTAGAGCTATGTGTCTTTTTTTTAAGTGGGCCTATTGTTAGCCACTAAAGACAAGTGGGAAATTAATAAAACCAGATCATGTAATGACCTGCAATGCCACTTATAATTAAAGTCACAGGGTTAAAATTATCTTCAATATTTCTATGCTTTATTTCTGCCACTGTACAAGACAGTTTGAGGTAATTATTGAAGCCCTCTGACAGATTCTCAAAGCTGTACTGCATCTGTTCTATTTCCCTATTTAATGAACAAATTGTTTAAGTCTCTTGATTTAAGATCAGTTAAGGTATAGCTACAAGCATAACTGTGTTTCGTGTTTCTAGTTTCTAGAGAAGGATTAAGGTCAATATAGTCATTAGTGTTATGACAGCAGATCATAACTCTGGATTCTTACAGATGTATTGAACTTTCATTTATAACAAATGTTTTTAAAAATAGGATGTACAACCAAAAGGTGACTGTAGATCAATTCAGTGGCTGTCTAGAGATGAGCCCTGGAATGTCACACCCAAAGGTGCCAAGGGAACTTCAAATAACAACCCTTTAAAGGGAATGACTTTGATCTCCTTTAGCTACAGAGATGCCAATGGGCTGATTACCCTTCTCTCAGCAGAAAGCCATCTCCTGTGGATATCATGGAACCCAGAGGCTGATTTGTATATTGTTTTAATTATTGTGTTTTTACTCAATGCATATTTCTAATCTGCTTATATGTCTTTTTAAAAATCTTTTCTCATGTTCAGCAGCTAATAAACTCACCCTCTCTTTAAGTCTGGTTAGTTTGGCTCCTTTTAATACATAAATACATTTGGATTGAGAAAAGATAACCGCAAGAGAAGTGAACCTTTATAAATTAACCTTATTGTGACCAACGGAGGGAGGGCTCAAATTAAAAAGGGGAGCCATCACCCTGAAACATAACCATTTAGAGCTATCCCATCCCAAATTGGAATGAATTGGGGGACTCTTTGCCCAGTGCTGGTTGTAACATTAGGTATATAAAAATGTACATCAGGTGCTACAGTAGGACCCATTCTTGATTTGTCACCCATGTAAGCAGGAAGATTCTTGTATTTGGAAGTGTACGCGAAAACCAGCATGAATACATTTTCACACAGGCCTTTATGTGTAATGAACAAAGCGGAGGGACAACTATGTTACAAACTTTGGAACTTTAGTAACTGTTCATGGATCAAACAAATCAACAAAAGATAAGCTGTCATCCATGGAAAGCAGCAGTAGTAACTTTGTCTGGAATAAGCTGTTAAGGAATAATGACAAGCTGTTACATAGAGATTGAAAGTAATTAGCCATGTCTTGGAAAAGAGGGAGTCAAGATTACATAGACAAAACTGCTTTAGCACCTGCTTGATAAACTGGCTACCTTGATGCCACAAAGGACAACTGATTGCCCTGCAGAAGAATTTAAGGAGTTAACTATAGGAAGGCTGTGTCTTCGAACAGATAGTGAAGGCCAAATATAACAAGGAACAAAGAAGTTACTTCTGATAAGAAGGAAAGCTGCAGACTTGCAGTACTTTGGATGAAAGAATTTAAGGAATCATCAATAATGAACTGAAGGTCCAAAATCTGTACAAGAGTCAAACAACAGAAATCCCCCTTTAGCAAAACTTCAAAGAACAGCACCACATAAGGATCAAACCCTGGACACTTCCAGAAACAGACATTATTGGTAAAATCTGACCAAGTGTGACCATTAATCGGGTAATAGCCAAGTTGGGTTGTGAGGCTTAACTTGCTTACTTAAGTGGTCTTATTTTGGTTGCTACATGCAATAAAGTTTATTTCATTGTTTCAGTACTTGATTGTCTATGAGATTTCTTAATAAGTAGCCAAATTTAAGGTAATTTGTGACAAGTTTACCCACAACAAGTGGGAATGTGGCACTTACGCACAAAACTACTGGGGTTAGGCTGTATAAATACATGGCTAGATTCTCTTCACCTATTTTAAGACCTTATTTGCAACTTTTACAGAAAAATAGGTGGTGTGTGTGCTTTTTGAAGGCTTTGAAAGAACTCTCCAAAAGGGAAATTCATTTCTTAAAACGTATCTGTGGCGATAGACAGACAGTTGTCCTGTCCTGGGCCTCGAATAAATCATCCTGCACCTATCTTTTAGGTTTTTGCTACACCTCAACAGATCTGTCCCGTCAGCTGGCTTCAATGAACCAACAAGTGGTTATAAGTACCCTTTTGACACCAGCAGCTCCAGTAGAAAAGAAATGTTAATGTCACTGAACCTGAAACTGGTTTGTGCCTCCTTCAATTTATTCCTTCAAATCTGAGCTCCTTTTCAGGTTCCCAAATCCTTACCAATTTAGTTTAAACCCTTACCAACTGCATTATAAATCTTCCTGCAAGGATATCAGTCCTGTTTCTGCAAAGCTGCAAACTGTCTATCTTGTCTAGGTCCCACACATCCAGAACCAGGCCTAATGCCTCAGACATCTGATGCCTCCTTCCTAACACAGTTCTTCTGCTTTTTATTCAATCAATCATTCAATTCTCCTATTTCTATATTCACCAGCATTTGGGACTGGAAGTAAGTGTGAGATTATGCATTAGAGGTCTGACTGCCACATTGTCATATCATATTCCTTGGATCCTAAGTAGAAAATCTTCCACAAAGTCTCCTCAAGTTAGATTTAACAATATTCCACATTTTACTGATATATTGCAACTACTTTCATTATATAGAAGGAAATCAGTGACTGTAAAGGTTACAGCTCATTGAATTTCTACTTGGCCAGTTCCTTTCAAACAACAACTGTCTTGTCTTCCAACCTTCAGTGTGCACTTATGTCCTTCAGGTTAATGGTGCTTTGTTAGCCAGGCATAATAAATGCATTAGATCATTTTGGAAAGCAGTCAGCGTAAGAAAGCCCTTTCTATTATAGCAATAATATTACCTCAGTCTGCTCATAGAAATAACTTTGAAACAATAAAAAGAGACATTTAAAAATATATTATTGCAAGAGATATAGATCAAAAGATAGTAGGAACTGCAGATGCTGGAGAATCCGAGACAACAAGGTGCAGGGCTGGATGAACACAGCAGGCCAAGCAGCATCATAGGAGCAGAGAGGCTGACGTTTCGGGCCTAGACCCTTCATCAGAAAAGGGGGAGGGGAAGGGGGTTTTGAAATAAATAGGGAGAGAGTGGGAGGCGGATAGAAGAGGGATAGAGGAGAGGATAGGTGGAGAGGAAACAAACAGGTCGAAGAGGCGGGGATGG
>NW_025975444.1:0-1732 GCF_021869965.1 Rhincodon typus
AGCCTTTGTGTTCATCCAGCCCTGCACCTTGTTGTCTCTAAAAATGTACTTACTCGCTTTAAAGAATCCACATAAATTTTGGTATAGAAGAGCTGATCATCATCATTATCTTGAAGTTGCCATTTCTCCACAATGTGATTTATGGAAGAGGCATATCCTATGATACCTGAAAGAAAACACAATGATTGCAGAACAAAATCATCAGCCAAAATGCATTAGTCACAAAACCAAAAGGCTTCAACAAAGGGAACCGACAGTTTTAATGTAAAAGCTGAGCATTTAAATGGTGAAAACTGGAAGTACATCACTATATTGACTCACTGTCAAAACTGTCTGCTCAGAGGCTGTATCATAGAAGCATACAGTAAACAGACCCCTCAACCCACCTGAATCTGCACTGCCAAAAATATACTACAGCAAATTTTGTTTTAACCAGTACCTTATGAACTGATACTCTTGTTAAACCAGCAAAACTTATACACCTCAAATACCACAAAGTTTACGGATTTATTCTGTCCGATTATTATGCCTCAATGCAAAAATATTTGTTGCTCAATTAAATGGCCACACAAAATATCAACAGCTGATTCAATTTCGAGTCAACTTCTCCTCTAATACCTTGATGTGCGAGTAGTCAGTTGGGGGTGCGAGTGAGAAAGCTATCTGCTGGTATGTTTTATTTAAGGCAAAGCTGCATTATTATTTAAGTGATTTATGCTGTAAGTATAACAGTAATGTGTATACCCCCCTGCATTACATTTCTATTACTCACTGTGTGTTTTTACATTGATTACATGGACCTCGACTATCTGGAATATTTGATCAACCGCCATATTCCTGGTCCCATAGGTGCTGGATAATATTAAGTTTATTGTACTGTCTTGTATGTTTAAAAACTAAACATACCCTCAGTTTTGTAGTTTTACACGCAGTTACAATAATTCCAAGCCAGAGTGAAAATGATTGGGTGATCACAATCGATATAATTGAATTTGGGTGTCAGTTTTTTTTTTAAGATTTGTTTTTATTCACTTGTGGGATGTGGACGTCGCTGGCTGGCCAATATTTATTGCCCGTCCCTAGTTACCCTTCAAAGCAGTGGTGGTGAGCTGCCTCCTTGAACCGCTGCAGTCCATGTGCTGTAGGTGGACCCAACACGTCATTAGGAATGGAATTCCAAGATCTTGACCCAGCAATAGTGAACAATTTCCAAGTCAGGATGGTGAGAGGCTTGGAGTGGAACTTGCATATGGTGGTGTTCCCATTTGTTGCCCTTGTCCTTTAAGACCAAAGCTGTCTGGAGTTTGGAAAGTGCTGCCCAGGGGAGATACCAGCACTTTCGCCTTTACACCAGAAAGCTATTGATTCATATGTTACTCCAGGAGCTTAGCATATTAACTACACACAAGCACTTCGGCACAATCAATCAGGCTGATAGGAGGAGTGTTTCAGACAACATATTGCTGATATGATATATTACAGTGTACTGATCAAAAACTTACACAGTGGTTGCTGAACTCTGTTGTGGAATAATGACACCTTATCTTGCAGTCTATAATGATTAGTTTTATTGCTGCGGACATAGCATACGGTCAGCAGTCTGCCACATTCACACAGCCAAATTGTAAATTTTCTTGACTCAGTCAGAAATTGAGGCTGAGATAGTAGGAACTGCAGACGCTGGAGACTCTGAGATAACAAGGTGTAGAGCTGGATGAACACAGCAGGCCAA
>NW_025975444.1:1832-7933 GCF_021869965.1 Rhincodon typus
AGACCCTTCTTCAGAAATTTTCTGAAGGAGGGTCTAGGCCCGAAACGTCAGCCTTCCTGCTCCTCTGATGCTGCCTGGCCTACTGTGTTCATCCAGCTCTAGACCTTGATGAAAACTGGACTTGCCAGCCCATAGAAAGCAGGAGCATCACAAAATTCTACGTCCCTGAATAAGTGTCAGTTAGACACCCCAGATGTGCTGAGAATTATTTTTATTCCCAATTTCATGTATCTGTACTTTAACTTGGAAGTTAATTTTCTTTCTTGTAAATTAAACAAATATGAAGAGGCGGTCTATCACACTCACTCTCCAGCTCCTGGGGCTAAAACCAATCTTCTTCCAGTATGTTTTCAGAATACTACATTATATTTTCTTGTGAAAACAATCACCACCCTCATATGGTGGTCCCCAACTTCTTAAAGTTAACCACTGTCGTGTCATAGAGTCTTAGAGCTGTACAGCAGAGAAACAGAGCCTTTGGTCCAACTTGCCCATGCTGACCAGATATCCTAAATAAATCTAGTCCCATTTGCCAACATTTGGCCCGTATCCCTCTAAACCCTTTCTATTCATGTGCCCATCCAGATGCCTTTTAAATGCTGTAATTGTACCAGCCTTCAACACTTCCTCTGGCAGCTCATTCCATACACACATTATCCTCTGTGTGAAAAAGTGGCCTGTTTTAAATCTTTCCCCTCTCACCCTTAAACCCATGCCCTCTAGTTTTGGACTCCTCTACCCTGGGGAAAAGGCTTTGGCTATTCACCCTAATCGTGCCCCTCACAATTGTGTTCAGATTGAACAGTTCTGTCTTTACAAAGTCTGAAATGGCATAATATTTCTCTCACATTCCAGAAAATCTTACCTCCTGAATTAAGAAATCTTTTACCACTGCGAACCTTAGGATACTTTTCTGCAAGTCTGTTATCTGGCCAGATAAGCCCTTCAGCAGCAAATACCACTTTGTGATTGAACTGTTGGAACTTGCTCAGTAGCTCCTCAGGTCCACCAGCAAAGAGAACATCATAACTGGAAAAAAAAACACCAAATTCTTATTAACATTATATATTTCCAAATAATCGCATCTCAACAACAGCCACTTACCTCCATTATGTATCGTATCCTCAAATGAAAAAAACAAAGATGGAAAATCTCAAATGTTCCTCTTCGTATTTGTCTAATTTACAAGAAAGGAAATTAACTGCCAAGTTTAAGTACAGGTACATGAAATTGGGAGTAAAAATAATTTTCAGCACATCTGGGGTGTCTAACTGACACTTATTCAGGGAGATAGAATTTTGTGATGCGCCAGCCTTCTATGAACTGCCAAAGTAAAGATCACTCCAATAGGTTTAATGTGAAAAGGAAACGTTGAGCACTAAAATAAAACTCCAGATCAATTAACATACTCTGCCTAAATGGACTCTAGCCTCAAATAACGTGACCTGCAATGTAACCTGTATGCCTCTAAAGCCTTTTTGATCTGTATATCCTTTGCTTGAAGTGACCTGCCTGTACTGCTCACAAACAAAGCTTTTCACTGTATTTCAGTACACATGACAATAAAATCAATCAACAAGGCACTCAACATTGTACGTATCATTTGCAGATCCATTCTTCGACGTTCCTTTGCCAACTACAACCACATTATTATCTTACCAATTCATATTTCTCTGACAATGTTTCATCCTTCACTGAAGTGGTCTTACTCATTTATACCAACACATACCCGTTAAAGACACAGAGGAACAGTGCATCAGAACCGACCCAATTAGAACTGTAGTCTTGTCATAAAGGGCAACATTTCATTTACTGGGGAAAGAAAGAGGAAAAGGAACAGTAGATGAAGACCTGATGTAGAGATAAATAGTACACAGGCCTACTGATGACCACCATTAAACAACCCAAGATCTGATGACAACAGTTTTGATCTTCCCCAAGTTTATCGTTGAAAAAGAGATATGTTGTTGAAGCTTTTCATCTTTTATCCATCAGGACTGTTGCAAGAACAGCAAATTTCCAAGGGAACAATAAATTGTCCTACAGGCAAGGCTAATATATATTGCCCATCATCTTTGAGAAGAGGGTGCTAGTGGGTGCCTTTTTGCCAAAATCATAGATTGCTGGGTTATTCATTGGACAGGTCAACCCAATATAACTAAATGACCGTCTCATTTCTGCCTCAGGTCTGCTTCTGTGCTCCAGCAAAGCTCAACACAATCTGAAAGAATGTCTCATCTCCTGCTTGGGGACCTTAAAGCCTTCAGGCCTCAATACTGAGTTCAATAATTTTAGAGAATGGACACTGTATAGTGATTATAAAAAGGTCAACCAGGTGACCCTCAGAGTATGAGTTCTCTGACAGAATCAGATTAACAGCCCCAATCAGGGAGCCCTGGCTGACAGATATAAACAGGAGTGTCAGGGGTTCTGATTGCTGTCAGAGCCACCTCTGAGCTAGATGAGTCAGTGTCATGTACAATGCAAGTGTAAATAAAAGGTGACTTGGGGATGGGATGCCAGCCTTTGTGGAGCTATTTAAAACACCTTCTTCCATGTCCGTTAACCACCCCCACATCCCAAGTCCTGTCTGCCATGTGTTGCTCACAGCACAGCAAATTCATTTCACTCACTCATAGTCCCCATTATCTAGCTAGCTTGTCTTGTTATGATCAACAACACCTTTGTCTACTCCTCCTTTTCTTCACTCACTGGGCTGTCTCCACTTACCCGCTCACTCTTCCCCACCCCCCTCCAACCTCCATCTTTGGCAGAAATACAAACTTTTCCTCGCTGCTATCATTTCTGAAGAAGTGTCACTGGACTCAAAACATTGTTTTCTCTCTCCACAGAAGCTGCCAGACTAGCTGAGTTTCACTAGCAATTTCTGTGTTTTTGTTATGACTGAATTAGTTCCATATGACAAAACAACCAACATGACAACCAGCTGTGTAAAAATATTTCTTACTCTAAATTAAAGTCTCCTCAACACTGATCCTATTGAACTAAACTGTACTTCAAATTTTAACTAGCCCAATGAAACTGGATGGCTTTTTCTGAAGACTGTGATCACAATTAAACAAATGCATCATATCTCTACAGTGACTTCTTGATGGCACTTTGGCATGTGTATTCACAAGGTGTGACACTATCTGCTTTTACTGAAGCGGTTAAGCTCTTCCAAAGCGCTGCCGATTCACACGAAGACCAGCCGCACATGACAGGATTGTGGCCTGCTTAACTTACCAGGCTGCAATGCGAAAGTAACACAACTCAGTGCAAAATGCATGAATAAACCAGGGGTTGCTCTCTGTGGCTCAGTGCCATGTAGCCACCAACAGCTGTCAAGAAAGTGGCACAGATCAGTTCTATGAGATTTTCAAAGCTTGCATCAAAACATTTAAAAGGGAAGAAAAAAAACCATAAGCACTAGAAGTATTCCTTCGCCTCCGCCGCATCTGCTCCCAGGATGAGGCATTCCACTCCCGTACATCTCAGTTGTCCTCGTTTTTCAAGGACCGTAACTTCCCCTCCTCGGTGGTCGAGAACGCCCTCAACCGTGTCTCCCACATCTCCCGCACCTCATCCCTCACACCCCGTCCACGCAATAAAAACCAAAAAAGAATCCCCCTCGTCCTCACGTACCACCCCACCAACCTCCGGATCCAACGCATCATCCTCCGACACTTCCGCCATCTGCAATCCGACCCCACCACCAAAGACATCTTTCCCTCCCCACCTTTATCTGCTTTCCGGAGGGACAACTCTCTCCGTGACTCCCTTGTCCGCTCCACACTCCCCTCCAGCTCCACCACACCCGGCACTTTTCCCTGCAACCGCAGGAAGTGCTACACCTGCCCCCATACCTCCTCCCTCACCCCCATCCCAGGCCCCAAGAAGACTTTCCACATCAAGCAGATGTTCACCTGCACATCTGCCAATGTGGTATACTGCATCCGCTGTACCCGGTGTGGCTTCCTCTACATCGGGGAAACCAAGCGGAGACTCGGGGACCGCTTTGCAGAACACCTACGCTCGGTTCGCAACAAACAACTGCACCTCCCAGTCGCGAACCATTTCAACTCCCCCTCCCATTCCTCAGACGACATGTCCATCCTGGGCCTCCTGCAGTGCCACAACGATGCCACCCGAAGGTTGCAGGAACAGCAACTCATATTCCGCTTGGGAACCCTGCAGCCCAATGGTATCAATGTGGATTTCACAAGTTTCAAAATCTCCCCTCCCCCTACCGCATCCCAAAACCAGTCCAGCTCGTCCCTGCCTCCCTAACCTGTTCTTCCTCCCACCTATCCCCTCCTCCCACCTCAAGCCGCACCTCCATCTCCTACCGACCAACCTCATCCCGCCCCCTTGACCTGTCCGTCCTCCCTGGACTGACCTATCCCCTTCCTAACTCCCTACCTACACTCACCTTTCCTGGCCCCATCCCCGCCTCTTCGACCTGTTTGTTTCCTCTCCACCTATCCTCTCCTCTATCCCTCTTCTATCCGCCTCCCACTCTCTCCCTATTTATTTCAAAACCCCCTTCCCCTCCCCCTTTTCTGATGAAGGGTCGAGGCCCGAAACGTCAGCCTCTCTGCTCCTATGATGCTGCTTGGCCTGCTGTGTTCATCCAGCCTTGCACCTTGTTGTCTTGTAAAATAATTGTTCAGTTGTAAAACAGAGAATCTTCATATCAGGTATCATGTTTTCTCCATATCAGGTATCATGTCTGGAACTCCTGGGACACACATCCCTCTTGAACAGGTAGTTTGTCATCTTGTCACATTTCTGTACTCATCTTTTCTCTATTCACTAATGGGACGTGAGCATTGCTGACTGGGCCAGCATTTATTGCCTGTCCCTAGTTGCTCTTGAGAAGGTGCTGATGTGCTGCCTTCGTGAACCGCTGCAGTCCATATGTCATAAGCACATCCATGTGCTATCTTTCTTTTTATTGATTCACAGGATGTGGGTGTCAGTGGCAAGACCAACATTTATTGCCCATCCCTAATTACTACGGGACAGTTAGGAGTCAACCATACTGTTGTAAGTCTGGAATCACAAAGGTCAGACCAGGTATGAAGGGCAATTTCCTTCTACAAAGGAATTAGTGAGCCAGATGGATTTTGCTAGCAGCTGTCAATGATTTCATGGTCATCATTAGACTCTTAATTCCAGATTTTTCATTGAATTCAGATTCAATTCACCTTTACATAATTATTTGAAGTTTGCATCACATATAGACGGGACAGTTTAAGAAGGTGTTTAGCATGCTTGCATTCAGCTCTCAGATCTTTGAGTATAGGAGTCAAGACATTATACTGAAGTTTTACAGGACATTGGTGAGGCCTCTTCTGGAGCACTGCGTCCAGGTCTGGTCGCCCTGCTATAGGATGGACATTAAGATGGAGGGGGTTGGGACGAGATTTACCAGGACATTGCCGGGAATGGAGGGTTTGATTTACGGGGAGAGGCTGGATAGGTTGGGACGTTTTTCGTTGGAATGGAGGAGGTTGAGTGGTGACCTTAGAAGAAGTTTATGAAATCATCACAGGCTCAGGTAATATGAAAGGCAGGTGTCTTTTTCCTAGGTTATGAGATTTCAAGACTAGGGGGCATATTTTTAAAGTGAGAAGAGAAAGATTTAAAATGACATGAGGGGCAACTTTTATTTTGAAACACAGAGGGCGATCGTGTGAAGAATGAACTTCCAGAGGAAGTGATGGATGCAGGTACAGTTACAGTTTTAAAAGAAATTTGGGTAAGTGCCTGAATGAGAAATGTTTGGAAGGATATAGGTCAAACACAGATGGGTGGTACGAGTTCAGTTTGGCATTATGGTCGGCATGGACTGGCTGGACTGAAGAGTCAGACAGCATGGAAACAGACCCTATCTGCCATGGAATGGTTCAATCCCTGGTCCTCAGAACATTATATGGGACTCTGGATTTTAGTCCAGTGATAGTAGCATTCAACCATCTTACTATGCTATCAGTCCCAATTCGCACTATTTATACTCTTATTTCCCTTTCCTCATTATAGAACATAGAACATAGAACATTACAGCGCAGTACAGGCCCTTCGGCCCTCGATGTTGC
>NW_025975445.1:0-7933 GCF_021869965.1 Rhincodon typus
TTTTCTGATGAAGGGTCTAGGCCCGAAACGTCAGCCTCTCTGCTCCTATGATGCTGCTTGGCCTGCTGTGTTCATCCAGCCCTGCACCTTGTTGTATAATGTCTCTGATTGGGGGCCAGGGTTTAAAAGTAAGCTTTGAAGGAGGTAGGTTTTCACATTACTAGAAAGTAGTTTCTTTGACCTTCCCTGGAACTGATGATGTACTGATTGACTGACAAATCTGTACTATAACACTGAGGTTTGGTTGTCGACCCACAGAATTATTTGAGCTCTTGATGCTGTACAAGGAGTGCCAGTGTTTACTCCATTTCTAAATGTTCTTGTCACAATTAGAGGTAGTTTTAGACCAAATAGCTTAGAGTCTAACACATTTCTATTTTATTGCTGAGTTATTTCTTCTGGCTTGTCTCTCAACTTAATTCACGTCAGGACATAGTTCTGCCAGTGTTGACAACAGTTTAGAGTGTCAGAGTCACTTCACGTTTGAACTTAGATGGTGGGTGTTGGCCTTTGTTTACTTGCTGGCACTCTTGCATCTTAGTTTGTGGGTTTACAACGCAGTCCAGAGCACTAAATCTAAGCTGACTCTCCCAGCGTAGTACTTAGTGAGTGTTGCTCTGAGGTGTTGCTATTCGGCTAAGGTATTAAACTGAAACTCCATCTGCCCTCATGGATGAATGGAAAAGATTATATTGCATTATTTGGCGGAATTGTGGAGGAATTCTTCAGTATTCTGGCTAATATTTATGTCTTGATCAACATCTCAAAGATTATTTGGTTGTTACTTTGCTTATTGACATTGGCTACCATGTTTCCTCTTGTGTAGTAAGGACTCTACTTCATTGGTTTTAATGAGTTTTAGGATGTCCTGAAACATGGTGAGACTTTTTTTAATGTACGGGCAAGTTGTCATGATCTGGAATCTGGTACCTAATAGGCCGGTGGAAACGGATTCAACAGTAACTTACAGAAGTAAATTGTCTTTAGGAGAAAGGAGTTAGTGTAATGAGGAAATAGAGCAGGGAAGAAATTGGACAGAGCTCGCACAGAAAAGATGAACTGAGCAAACTCTTCCGGTACTGTAAAATTCTTTGCTCTATCATGAGGTACATCAGTGCCAGGCCTGGTTCTTTAGACACTTGAGCCTGAGGTGGAAAAGCCTGAGACTTTGAGCAAGGCATCCTGACACTTGTCAGGAGAGGCAGCACAACTAATTAATACTTTGCTTCAGCTGGTACACAGAAGTCAGTTAATTCATCAAAGGTCCAGAATCGAAGCTGTGCCCGTCCTGATGTAGAATATGCGCAATTCAGTACTACAATGGTTCTCATGCTGACTGAAGGAGGATATCTTAATTTGTTTGTGTTATATATTTCAACTGTGATCCTGTACAATAACACAACATAACACCTTTAATGAGATAAACCCCAAGTCCAGTATCAAACAAAATGTGATATTGAGTCACATTAGATATAGGGAGAGAGAACCAACTGCTTGGTCAAACTCAGGTTTTAACAAGTGTCTTATGGAAAGGGAGAAGGAGAGTGAGGTTTAAGGAGGGAATCCCAGATCTTTGTGGTCTGGGCAGCTGGCGATGTTTTCTCTAGTGGTTGGAATGATAGAAATCAGGGCAGAATTGGAGGAGTACAGTGAACTTAGGGGATGTAGGGATGATGAAGGTTGCTTGGAGAGGGAGGAGTGGAGGAGTGGAGGGGTGGCTGTGGCAGGCACTGACTTCATGAGTGTTTGAATGTGGTTGAGCTCAGGTGAGCAATGCGACTGTGATGAGTGGAGCCCAAAGATCATAAGACGTAGATGTAGGGCATTCAGCCCATTGGGTCTACTTCACCATTCAATGAGATCATGGCGGATCTGATAATCCTCAACTACTCCACTTTCCTGCCTTTTGCCCTCAGCCCTTGATTCAATAACTGGGTTATTTCAGCCTTGAATGTACTTAACAGCACAGCCTTAACAGCCCTCTGCTGTGAGAATTCCACAGGTTCACTGCGCTGAGAAGAAATTCTTCCCCAGCTGTGATTAAATGGGCTACCCGTGTAACACCAATGGATACAGGTGTAGTCCGTCCAACTGTACCTCTGATGATAACCGTATCTCAGATATCTGACGAGAGAACATTTTCTGAACTGTTTTAACACATTGGTACTTTTTTTTAATGCTAGCTCCAGCTGGTTTGTGAACTCAGGAAATGACAAGGTCCTGGGAGCAGCTGATCCATCTGCCCCGTCACCTTGGGATGTGACTGTTCTGACACACGCTGAGGCAGAGGTAAGAAAATGAAAGATCTCATTTTTTGTCTTTTATTTGTAATATTTTAGGCTGGTTCTTGGTCCACTCTTTTTAAAAATGAAATGTGTAGCCTCACCAATGGTTGTGAAAAAATTCTAGGCAACCATCAGATATAGGAGCATAATTAAGCCAATCGGCTCGTTGAGTCTGCTCCACCATTTGATCATGGCTGATATGTTTCTCAACTCCACTCTGCTGCCCTCTCCCCATGACCCTTGATCTCCTCACTAACCAAGAGCCTATCTAGCACTGTCTTAAATACAGTTAATGACTTGGCTTCCACAGCTTTCTATAGCAGTGAGTTCCACAGAGTAACCAACGTCTGGTCAAGTACGGTCTGACCTGAACCTTATACAGCCTCAGCACTATTTTAGCCCCCTTGAAATGAATGCCAACGTTGCATTGCCTTTCTAACTGCCATCTGAACCTGCATGTAAATCTTAAGCGAATCCTGAACTAGGACACCTAAGTCTCTTAGTGTTTCAAATTTCTGAATCTTTTCCCAGTCAGAAAATAAATTTCCCCTACACCTCTTCTTCCTACCAATGTGCATAATCTCCCACTTTCTTATGTTGTATTCCATCTGCTACTTCTGCAACCTCCCCGCTTCTTCAATACTACCTGTCCCTCCACCTATCTTTGTCATCTGCAAACTTAGCAATAGTGCTTTCAGTTCCTTCTTTCAGGTCATCAATGTATAACATGAATATTTGTGGTCCCAACACTGACTCCAGTGGAACTCCATTAGTCACTGGTTGCCGCCCTGGGTAAAAGACTCCTGTTGGTCAGCACATCTTCTATCCATGCCAGTATCTTGTCTAACACGATAGGCTCTTATCTTATTTAGCAGCCTCCTGTGCAGCACCTTGTTAAGGTCCTCTGGAATGCCAAATACATCACGTCCACTGGCTCTCCTTTGTCTAACTTGCTCATTACCTCCTTAGAGAATTTGAACAGATTTGTCAGGCGTGACTTCCCCTTGATGAAGCCTTGCTGATTCAGCCCCATTTTAGAATCAACTTCCAAGTACTCTGCAATCTTGTCCTTAATAATGAACTATAAAATCTTCAGACCTTTCAGCTTCCCCAGCAGTTTCTCCTTGGAGATGGGCACAGCATTAGCCTCTGCCCCCTGACTCTCTTGAAGTTGTAGTATGTTGCTAATGTCTTTGACTGTGAAAACTGATCCAAAGTATCTATTCAGTTCCTCCACCATTTTTTTTCCCCATTACAGCTTCTCCAGCTTCGTTTTCCGGCAGTCCAATGTTCACTCTTGGCTCTCTCTCATCCTTTATATATCTTTTAAAAAAAGCTGATGTAATTTTCTATTATATTACTGGCTTGCTTACCCTCCCTCCTTATTGCATTTTTAGCTATGCTGTGCTGGTTTTTAAAGGCTTCACAATCTTGTGGCTTCCCAGTAATTGTCACCGCATTGTATGTTTTTCCTTTTGTTTTTATGCTGTCCCTGATGTTCCTTGTCAGCCGTGGTTGCCAAATCCTCTCCTTAGTATGCTGCTGCTTCCTTGGGATGAATTTCTGCTGTGCCTCCTGAATTACTCCCAGAAACCCCTGCCATTACTGCTCGCTGCTAGGCTCCCCATCCAATCAACTCTGGCCATCTCCTTCCTCATTTCTTTATAGTTATCTTTACTCAATTGCAATACCGTTCCATCTGATTCCATCTTCTCCCTCTCCGACTGTGGTATGAATTCTGTCATATTATGGTCACTGCCCTCTTGGGGTTCCTTCACCTGCAGCTCCCTAATCAAGTCTGCCTCGTTACTCATCACGTAAGCCAGAGTTGCCTGTTCCCTAGTTCCCTCAACCACAGCCTGCTCCAAAAAAATCATCTCCTAGACATTCCATAAATTTGTCTTTTTTGGAATCCGCTATCCACCTGATTTTCCCAGTCCATCTGCACGTTGAAGTCCTCCATGATTATTGTAATAATGCCTTTCTTGCATGCCTTTTCAATCTCCTGATTATTTTTCTTCCCATATCCTGACCACTGCTCAGAGGCTTGTATGTAACTCCCATCAAAGTCTTTTTTTTGCCTTTGTGGGGTTCCTCAACTCTACTCAAACAGATTCTACATCTTTGACGCGATATCACTTCTTGTTATTTTAGTTTCATTTCTTACTAATAAGGCACCCCTGCTTCCTCTGCCCATTTGATATCCTTTCAGTAGGATGCGTATCCTTGAATATTTAGTTCCCAGCCCTGATCCCTTTGCAGCTCTGTCTCTGCGATACCCACAACAACATATCCACCAATTTCAATTTGTGCCAGAGGTTCATTTACCTTGCTTCTTGTATTGCATGCACTTAAGCGCAGCACCCTTAATCCTGCATTGACTGCCCCACCTCTCATAGTTCTCCCCTTATCTGTTGTGCCTGAAGTTAGGTTCCTGAGCCTCTTCATACTCTCTGTCCTATTACTTGTTTTGGTAACTTTAAGAACCTCTGCTGAGCGTTTCCCCTTGATGTTTTCTGTGCAGTTTGCACACCACCCCCCCGCCAAAAAAAAACTTCCAGTATTTAGCTTAGACCCCTATCCACATACCTAGTTATGTGATTCATCAGGACTCTGGTCCCAGCATGATTCAGGTGCAGCTCATCCCATTGGGACAGCTCCCTCCTTCACTAGTACAGGTGCTAATATCTGATGAATTCAAACCCGTTTCTCTCACACCAATCTTTGAGCCATGCGTTTACCTCTTAAACCTTGTAAAGTGCCAACTCATAGCTCAGGTAGTAATCCAGAGATTATTAGCTTTTTGGTTCTGCCTAATTAATTTAGCACCTAACTGCTCATTTCCCTCAGCAGAACTTCTTTCCACTTTCTACCGATATCATTGGTACCCACATGGACCACAACAACTGGATCTTACCCTCCCACTCCAAGTACCTTTGCAGGCCAGATTCACCAGGCATGCAACACCACCTTCCGGACTTTTGATCCTGGCCACAGAGAATAGTGACTATTCCCCTGACCAAACTGTCCCTGATTACAACTACATTTCTCTTTCTCTCCACTCTTGAATGGCTCCCTGTACCACAGTGCTACATCAGTTTGCTCATGCTCCCTACAGCCGCCACGCTTATCCACGCAGGGTGCAAGAATCTCAAACATGTTAGACAAGCTAAAGGACCGAGCATCCTTCAGCACTACCTCCTGGATCCCTCTACCTGCCTCACTAGTAGTCACACCCTCCTGTCCCTGACCACTGACTGAATTCGAGGCACTTTATCGAGGGCTTGTGATTGCCTCATGAAACACAGCGGCCGGGTAATTCTCCCCCTCCCTGATGTGTTGCAGTGTTCGAAGTTCAGACTTCAACTCGTCAACTCTGAGCAACTTACACTTGCTGTAGATGTTGTCATAATGAACCACAGTGGAGTTCACCAGCTCCCATGTCACAAAGTTTCCAGGTACAGATCTTTAGACTGTGCTGTGACAGTTAATTTCACCTTGTGGTGTCACAAGATCTATGACAATAACCTTCAGTGAATAGATATGCCATTTTATATTGTTATGAATGAACTATTTATCTTGAAAGAAAAAGAATAGATATTCATTCCTGAATATGCACGTGTGAATATTATTTCAGGGCAGGATCAGGATTGACTGTGGTGACCCACAGTTGACTAGCTGGTCCCTTTAAATCCCCTGGAACCAGAAGTTCCAAGGTGAGGTCAGAATAGTGCTTTTTAGTTGTAG
The DNA here is from genome assembly GCF_021869965.1 of Rhincodon typus. Lineage (NCBI taxonomy): Eukaryota > Metazoa > Chordata > Chondrichthyes > Orectolobiformes > Rhincodontidae > Rhincodon > Rhincodon typus. The sequence goes on from NW_025975445.1 coordinate 6,033, forward strand.
AATAGATAGTTACTTTAAGTCACATTTTTTTCAGATCCTCCTCCATGGTATAAAAGTTCGCAGTGAACAACATGGTTTTATGTTGACTAATTGTAGTGACTGGCATTAATGTTGTGAACTGCAGGTATCAGGACTCCTGAAGCCTTTGATCAGTGTGCACCAAAGATTTTAGTTTTGAAGTTTACAAGTACATAGCGGTCTGTATTCTATCCACCAACAGCACAGGAAAAAAAGTATTTTCTGCAGTTTATGACGGAGGTCAAGAGGTTTCTAACGTATGCTTGGCTATTGGAGGTTCTGCCCTCCAGTCTGCTGTGATGCCTGACTTGTTTATATTTCCTGGATTAATCAAGAAAGCAAACAGGGCTCCACTGTAACGCACCCTTCACAGAAGCATGGTTCTCCTTTGTAATTCCCTCAGGGAGTGTCTCATAACAAGGAGGTTGTTGCGTCATGCTATAAATATGCTGCTGATCCGTGGGGCTTGTTTCAACACTTGTGTATGTTACTGTGGCTTCCTAGACCTTGTGGTTCCCATATTTTATAATTGGCAAAAAGAAACTAAAGGGGATTTGTAAAGTGCTGCCCGAAAGGGTAGTGAAAGCAGATTAAATATAACTTGCAAAAGGGAATTGATTTTGCATTTGAAGAGACAACATGTGCAAGGCTGTGGGCAAAGGGCACTGGATTGCAACAAATTAGATAGTTGTTTCAAAGAAGTGACATCGGTACATTTGGCTAATGGCCTCCTTTTGTGGTGTAAAAGTCTCTGATTCAGGTACCTCGTCCAACTTGACCACTGTAAATGTGTAAGACTGGGTGCTGAATGGCAACAAGGTGTTCAATCGTAGGAAAGGGAGCAGTTTTTCCTGAAGAACTTGACATAAATATATTTCCATTGACTGCTGTTCCCTGAACCTGCAATGATCCTGTGGTACACTTAGCTGAGGTCAACTTATTACAGGCCTTGGAGGCCTTAGTGTATAGATCACAACGATACTAAGAAGTTTATTCTGTCAACTGAGCCACTGCTCTAAACAGGTGGTATTCTTGCTTTTATCGAAAATGACTACTGTTGGCTGATCATGCAGCTATTTAAATTGGTGGGGTTTAGGTAAAACTGAGCACTCCTGTCTGCTGTTGCATGTTCCTTCATTAGACAACAAGGTGCAGGGCTGGATGAACACAGCAGGCCAAGCAGCATCATAGGAGCAGAGAGGCTGACGTTTCGGGCCGAGACCCTTCATCAGAAAAGGGGGCGGGGAAGGGGGTTCTGAAATAAATAGGGAGAGAGTGGGAGGCAGTTGGAAGATGGATAGAGGAGAGGATAGGTGGAGAGGAAACAAACAGGTCGAAGAGGCGGGGATGGAGCCAGTAAAGGTGAGTGTAGGTGGGGAGTTAGGGAGGGGATAGGTCAGTCCAGGGAGGACGGACAGGTCAAGGGGGCGGGATGAGGTTGGTCGGTAGGAGATGGAGGTGCGGCTTGAGGTGGGAGGAGGGGATAGGTGGGAGGAAGAACAGGTTAGGGAGGCAGGGACGAGCTGGACTGGTTTTGGGATGCGGTAGGGGGAGGGGGAGATTTTGAAACTTGTGAAATCCACATTGATACCATTGGGCTGCAGGGTTCCCAAGTGGAATATGAGTTGCTGTTACTGCAACCCTCGGGTGGCATCGTTGTGGCACTGCAGGAGGCCCAGGATGGACATGTCGTCTGAGGAATGGGAGGGGGAGTTGAAATGGTTTGCGACTGGGAGGCGCAGTTGTTTATTGCGAACCGAGCGTAGGTGTTCTGCAAAGCGGTCCCTGAGCCTCCGCTTGGTTTTCCCGATGTAGAGGAAGCCACACCGGGTACAGCGGATGCAGTATACCACATTGGCAGATGTGCAGGTGAACATCTGCTT
>NW_025975446.1:0-7933 GCF_021869965.1 Rhincodon typus
GCCGGTGTAGGTACGGAAGAGGGATTGTTCCACGTAACCTACAAAGAGGCAGGCGTAGCTTGGGCCCATGCGGGTACCCATGGCTACCCCCTTTGTCTGTAGGAAGTGGGAGGAATTGAAAGAGAAGTTGTTGAGTGTGAGGACGAGTTCGGCTAAGCAGATGAGGGTATCAGTGGAGGGGGACTGGTCGGGCCTGCGGGACAGGAAGAAGCGGAGGGCCTTAAGGCCATCTGCATGGGGAATGCAGGTGTAGAGGGACTGGACGTCCATGGTAAAGATGAGGTGTTGGGGACCGGGGAATTGGAAGTTCTGGAGGAGGTGGAGGGCGTGGGTGGTGTCACGGACATAGGTAGGGAGTTCCTGGACCAAGGGGGAGAAAATGGAGTCTAGATAGTTGGAGATCAGTTCGGTGGGGCAGGAGCAGGCGGAGACAATGGGTCGACCAGGGCATTCAGGTTTGTGGATTTTGGGAAGGAGATAGAAGCGGGCAGTGCGAGGTTGGGGAACGATGAGGTTGGAGGCCGTGGGTGGGAGGTCACCTGAGGTGATGAGGTTGTGGATAGTTTGCGAGATGATGGTTTGGTGCTCAGGGGTGGGGTCATGATCAAGGGGGCGGTAGGAGGAGGTGTCGGAGAGTTGGCGTCCGGCCTCGGCGATGTAGAGGTCAGTGCGCCATACTACAACTGCGCCTCCCTTGTCCGCAGGTTTTATGGTGAGGTTGGGATTGGAGCGGAGGGAGCGGAGGGCTGCACGTTCTGCAGGGGAGAGGTTGGAGTGGGTGAGGGGGTGGAGAGGTTAAGGCGATTGATGTCTCGACGGCAGTTGGAGATGAAGAGGTCGAGGGAGGGTAGGAGGCCTTGGGGTGGTGTCCAGGAGGAGGGGGTGTGTTGGAAGCGGGAGAAGGGGTCAGTAGATGGAGGGTTAGGTTCACGGTTAAAGAAGTAAGCGTGGAGGCGGAGGCGGCGGAAAAACTGCTCTATGTCCAAGCGTGAGCGGTATTCGTTGATCTGTGGGTGGAGGGGGACAAAGGTGAGCCCTTTACTGAGGACTGACCGTTCGTCCTCAGTAAGGGGTAGGTCTGGGGGGATGGTGAAGACTCGGCAGGGCTGGGTGCTGCTGTCTCCTCTTTCATTCGCGGGGAGCTCTTTTTATAAATCAGTACACATCTCTTAGGAACAAAAACAGAAGTTGCTGGAAAAGCTCAGAAGGTCTGGCAGCCTCTGTGAAGAGAAATCAGAGTTAATGTTTTGAATCATCATCCTTCCTCAGAATGGTTGAAAAAAAAAGCAGAACCATCCTGAGTTGCCACATTAAAAAAAAATCTGAAAAATGGAATTTGAAGTTGTTGACCATTAAGTAAAGTCTGGAAGATTAGATTCTGTTCGTTGAGGTTACATTGAGTTTCACAGGAATAGAGTGTGAATGGGGCAGAGCGTTAAAGTGACAAGCGACCAATAGGTCTGCCATGCAAACTGAAAGGTGTCGCCCAATGTGCATTTGTTCTCCCCTGGAGGCGTCCTTGTGAACAACAAATACAGTAGATTGAATGAATACGTATACAGTCATCTGTGTTTCACCTGAAAGGAGTGTTCTTGCCCTAGATGGTGGTTAAAGTGGAGTTAAGAGAGTAGATGCTGCATCTCCTCCACTTGCATGGAAGGCCCTGAGGGAATGAAGGGGTGTGCTCAGTGTGATTGGGAAGGGAAATATAGGAATCAGCACATTCAGAAGAGGTTAAAGCAAGATGGTGGCATCATGTTGAAAGTGATGGAACTAATGGAGGATGATCATTTAGGCTGGTGCGCAGATGTTGAGGACAAGGGAAGCCTTAGCAGAAAGGCATTCCTTGGCCCCAGTAAGAAGACTGCTCCTGGCCCCGGCAAAACGGCTGCTGGAAGTTTGTGCTTCTTGTTCCTCACACTTGGCCCCTGATTCTTCGACCTGCCAGCCCTCAGATCTCACTCCTGTCAGATGCTCCCCTGGTGACACCCTCACTGCTGGCATTGACTTATTTAACTGTTCCCTGCTCAGTCATGAACCTATTCGCAGCAAGCATAAGAGAGAACCAGCCTATGACAAGAGGAGCAGCTCTTGACCATTTCTTTTGAGGGTGACTTTGCACTGATTGGTCATTCCCCTGAATGATGTTTCCAGGGTGATTTGAGGACTTTCAGTGATGGATTTGCCAACTATTCCTGTGGATTTTGAATGCTGTCCTCAGTCAGCTTCAGCACACCTTTTCCTTAATATCATACTTTCTCACACCAGTGTAGAAGATCCAACAACTGTTCTTTCACCATCTGTCTTCCCATTATTCAACATGCCAAATCTTTTTTTTGGGTAAAAATGCAATTTAATTGAATTGCTTAGTACAATCTTGTACAATATACCATATTTATTGTGTACAGTGTAGACACCTCTACATTGGAGACACTAAAAGCAAATTTGTTGACTGTTTTGGGGGCCACCTCCATTCACAAGTGTCATCCTGTTTCTGCTGGAGTAAGTTGGCAGTATCCCTGGACATTCAGGTTGCAAAAATTGCAGGAACAGTGGTGACTGCAGCAATTGCAACAAACCATCAAAGCATCTCCTTGCTGTGCAGTATAAGAACATTATTCTTATGTGTTACCCTCATCAGGCTGTAGGTATTGGCTGACCATATCTATCCCAAACCCTTGTGTGGTTTCAAACCTGGACGATCTAAATTTAACATGATCTCCTTAGTTCAGCAGTAGCAATTTATGTAACTTGTTCAAAATTTGTAAAAGGAAGATTCTGATCAAAACCATATGTTTTAAAAATGTTTACTTTTTAGTTATATAAAATGGTCCCTAGCAAAGAAATCTGACTTGCCAAAACAAAGACTGTTGTTTTGATTCTTTGTTGCTGCAGCAGGAAGCCATACCCTTAACTACCTGTGATTTTCACTCACACTACACAACACAACAGGACGTCAGTGACAAATGTCCCTCCTTCAACCCTAGGTTTTCAGTATAGGCTGGTTTGTAGTTTGACTCAAAGACCACAATAAGCACCTTTGCTGCAGAAAATAAAATCCAGGCTATAGTTTCGTTCTTTCACTAGAACTGGCAACAGTTTTATGCAAGTACAAAGGCAGAAATATGGGGAAGGAGGAAAATCTGTGATGCAGTGGGAAATAATGTAACTAAAAGACAAAAAAGAATGGTGATGGAAGGCTGTGGGACAAGCAGAAAAACAAGAAATCACTCGAGATGGTGTAAGTAGGAATAATAAAATCATCATAAACAGCTGCCATCCAGTGAAATTGGAGTTGAGAATATGAATTGGTTCTGGTCTGAATTTTGAAGTCAATGTTGAGTCCAGGTGACTGTTAAGTAACCACTAGAAAGATGAGAAACCGATGACTGAAATTCTGATGAACTCCACTGCAGCAGTGTAAGAGGCAAAGCACAGGAAAGGTCAGAGTGGGTGTCAGGAAAGATATGGTTGAAAGCTTATCAAATGTGATGCCAAGTTGGCAAAAAGACAAGGGTAATCTCAGAATATAGTCAGAATATAATATTCGCTAAGGATAAATTTTGTTAAATATGTAAAAAGTCAGATTAATGCCCTAATAAAAATATCTACATTAATCCATTTTATGAGGTAAATAATTCCCTAAAGCACAGGGATTCTAATTAAATATTTGCAAAATGAGAGTGCCCTGTACTGCTGAAAATATACCACTTAATACTTTTCCAAGAGCGTTTGTTTTGGGAGTCTGGAGTTAAGCATGTGGATTATGTGACCCACCAATGTGGCTGATTGACTGTAGCCAGTGCCATGATGCTAGGAATGTTGACCTAAGAGAGGACACTGATTTTGGAGTACCTATACTGTCAATGAATTTGTTGGATTTTGCAGGACATTGGTGGTGATATTTCTTGTGGTGTTTGAGGTATGTCCAATGCATACAAGAGAACAGGTAACACTGTTATTGCCCTGAAGCTTAGAAGGCCATAAGCTTGGTGTTGGGTTTGGCGTCTTCATCATCAAATGCTCGTTTCCTCAGACGATTAAAAGCTATTTTGGCATTTTGGAGGCAATGTGCAGTTTCATCATCCACATCGGTCCTCACTGTGAGGAGGCTTCCAATACATGAGAATTGTTCCATATTGTCCATTAGCTCACTGTGGACATCGGTAGTTGAGGGGTAATGTTAATCAGCAGGAGCAGGCTGGCGGAAGAACTTTTGTTTTTCAAGCATTTGGCCTAAGACGTATTCTCTCATATACTGTTCTTTGAATGCATCAATGATGATTTAGAGCTCAGCTCCAGAGTCTGTGTACAGACAAGTGTAGGCTGCATACCACAGATTGACAACAGAATCTGGGAACATTTTGGTTCTGGACTAGAAGTGATGCAAGTTGAACAATTTCCTGCTCATCCTGTAGATTAACTTCAAGCTACCACAAAGCTTCATGCTTATGGGGGTGGAGTGTTGTGGCAAAGAGAATAGAGAAGAACATTGGTGTAATGACACAGTCTTGCTTGACCCCAGTTTGCATTCATACTGAGTCAGTGGTAATTCTGTTGATGAAGACCACTGCTTGCATGTCATCAGAAAGCAGAGAGAGGATGCTGATAAATTTCTGTAGGCAGCCAAATTTGAGGAGAATGTTCATAATCCCTGCTGGTTTTCAGAGTTGAAGGTCTTTGTATAGTCAAAGAAGGCTGTGTAAAAATGTTGCTGCTGCTCTCTTAACTTTTCTTGGACTTGTTTTGCTGTGAAGATCATGTCCATTGTATCTGTTAATGGGGTTCATCAGCCAGTGAGAGGAGATTATAGCAGAGAAGCTTAAAAATCCAGCCCTATTTGTGCAATAGATCTCTAATCACTTATTTGTTATTGTGATTTGGGCAACATTAGCAACACCACATTTGTTGCACATTCCCAGTTGCCCTGACAAAGTAATGGGAACTTTCTTTTTGGGCTTCTGCAATTTTTGCAGTAATGAGATTCCATGGTGTTACTGCTCGTCATTCTCTATAAAAGTGGTTGCAGGGTTATGAAGTGTGTTTGAGTAAGATTCCTGTAAAGGTATTTCTGTTACAACGCGTGTTTCATTAATGCAAATTGGCTGTAACACGATTGTCGAGTAGTGGACCCTGTTTGGATAACGCAAAATTTCTGCTCTGACTTCCCCATAACGTGATTTTTCTATTGCAATTTTCTATTGCACAATTTTCTATAGCACGAGGTCACACAGGAACACAGCTATCGTTTTATAGGAGAAATACCTGTATGTTGTAGAGAGCACTTACTGCAGCTGCTTGTGCTGATATTCGAGCAGGTAGATATTGAGCACAGAATGGGTCAAGTAACTGAACTGTTTCATTCTGAATGGTGTTCAGATATCTAAATGTTTTAACTTTAGTTCTTAAATATTAAAACAATTTTAACTAAATTATCAAATTAATTTTGCAATTAATCTTCTGATTTTTGTGTTTGGTATGACACATAACTGACTTAATTCTGTAAGATAAAACAATATTGCTTTTAAATGTTAGTGATAATAGAGATACATTACTAATTTGTAGTTTGCATATAACTGTGGTGCACTTATTCAGTTTAACATAAATAGAACACAATATAATAAATAAATATAAATATGCCTGTTAACATTAGAAACTTATTTGTTTTTGCTTTACTAATTACTTTCTAATGAAGGAATTTAGTTAAAGGATTAGACTTTAGTCATACTGTTTGTAGTTAAAAAAAAGCTAACCAAACAATAGAGAACCACAGATGTATGAAAGTAGGCTAAAACTGTACTATCAGTAAAATAGAGCCCACTTTGGGTGAAATACAGATGATAATTGTAAGGAGTGTGGTAAACAGCAGATAACGTGAGAGAGAAGTGTGGGATGCTGTCATGATCTAGAAACTTGAAGGTATTTTGCTACCATTAGCATGGGCTTTACACTTCTCAGTGATAAGGCTGACTCTTGATACTTGTGTATAAAATAAACAACTGTAACCTGATTTCCGGAGTCCTCTCAATTTGCCGAGTTGTGCAATATCATTAGCAATGTGCTAATTGCACGGATTTTTTTACGATATGACATTATATTTTGTGCGCTTTCTTCATAAACTAATTTTAGAAGTCATTATTTACTGTGATTTGCATAATTACTGGCTTAGAGAAACTATTTCTCTAAAGGAGAATTATGCACTGTCGTGTCAATAATATAGACATTACATCAAATGATATGGATCTAAATTTAAATCTAAATATTTTGGTAATGTAGAAAAGCAGAAAGAGAAAATTAAATGTGCAGTTCTACATTTATTCAAATATAACATCTATTTGATATCTTGGGTACATTGAAATAAACAATATTCAGTGCTTTAGGAAGCTATAATGAAGAATATTGAAATAAAATTAAAGATGAAGTTTATGTTGGAAAGAAGGAAACATTTTTTACGAAGAAGTTTTTAAGGCTGCCAATGTAGTTGCATTGAATGGACAAGCCTGAAATAATTGAGTTTTGTGGTAATATAAAGGGTAGGTCCCCCAACTTCTTGCCAATTCAAGTATCTGAATGCTGCTGTCTGGATTAGTAAAATTGAAACTTAACTGTGTCACAATATGTAGTCAATTTTTCCTGGAGGGGGCATCTTGTCGTATGGCTAAGTCAGATTGAAGTACAATTGCACTTTTAGGTTTGAAAAACATATTTGCCCACAGGTTGCTGCAAATGCAAACTGCAGTGCAGCAAGCACAGTGGGACAAAGTTAATGGGAAGTGGTTGAAACCAACAAACAATTTATGGTGATACTCAATTCATAGGATATCTTCTCCTCATGAAAAATTGACAGCTTTTTGCATTCATAATGGTATGTGCTATTCAGATTTTGTTTATGCATAATCTGGTTGACAATATCATGGGTATCAGGAAAGAAAGGGAAATAAATGAAATTGAGGAATAGATGCAATAGAGGATACATAAACATTCATGAAAAGCTTTTAATTTAAAACTTGCAAATTTGTAAACATTTATTTCATGCCGATGTTATCTCAATTTAGCTACTTGTGAAGGTGGTTGTCTCAATGGTGGAGAGTGCATCTCTGTTAACAGTGTTGTGAAGTGCCTATGTTCGTCTGGCTGGAAGGGATCAAGATGTCAGGAAGGTAAAGGAAATCTTACATTTGTAGTTTTGTTTTGGAAAAGTGAAAGGCAAAATAAAATTCTTGCATGGTTCATCTGGTGAAGGGGTACGTTTTCCCTGAAAATGTCAATGACTACACATTACTAAAACTTGGAATCCTGAAAAAGTTTATCTGTTGACTCTCCTGCTATCCTCCCTCTACCTACCCAACAGCAATCTGTCCCCAAGGATGTCGGAATGGGGGAAGCTGTTTGGCACCAGGTATCTGTAATTGCCCAGATGGATGGGTTGGTGGAGCCTGCCATTTAGGTAAGACTATGCATATATTTAAGGCATGCTATGCTATATTGTTTTATACATTGCTGTATAAAACCAGGCGTAATAAGTTGTCCAGAATTGTTCAAATACTGATTTATTTTTCTTTTGTTAAAACCATTTTAACAGTGCACGTGATTACATTTTATTACTTACGGCAGTTGATGGTATATTTATTTATTTTGTGTGATTGAGGAAGAGCAACCATTTGGGCAGGAATTTCCACTATGTTCTGAGATAGTAGGAACTGCAGATGCTGGAGAATCCGAGACAACAAGGTGCAGGGCTGGATGAACACAGCAGGCCAAGCAGCATCATAGGAGCAGAGAGGCTGACGTTTCGGGCCTAGACCCTTCATCAGAAAAGGGGGAGGGGAAGGGGGTTTTGAAATAAATAGGGAGAGAGTGGGAGGCGGATAGAAGAGGGATAGAGGAGAGGATAGGTGGAGAGGAAACAAACAGGTCGAAGAGGCGGGGATGG
>NW_025975447.1:0-7933 GCF_021869965.1 Rhincodon typus
GACCTGTTTGTTTCCTCTCCACCTATCCTCTCCTCTATCCCTCTTCTATCCGCCTCCCACTCTCTCCCTATTTATTTCAAAACCCCCTTCCCCTCCCCCTTTTCTGATGAAGGGTCTAGGCCCGAAACGTCAGCCTCTCTGCTCCTATGATGCTGCTTGGCCTGCTGTGTTCATCCAGCCCTGCACCTTGTTGTCTCTGTTATTGATTACATAATGGCTTCTGACAAAATATTTAAAATGACAGTCCTTTGATGCAGAAAGTATCACTCACCATAAGTAACTCAGAGTTACTTATTGACCATATCACACCTAGTCAGTTTAAACAGTGAAATTTTACAGTACGTGTACTTTTAAGCAGTAAATTAAGTGGGCAGCCTAACCCAGTTATGCAAGCAAGACATTGGCGAGGAATTTGCATAGTTTTCATGGTGAGCGGTCTAGATCTGACCACAATTTGAAAGGTTAACACAAACACAGATTAAAGTGGAATTTCTGATGGAGCACAGGCTACACTTTTAATTCCACATGAGCTACAACCAGCAAAATCAAATCAACTGATCTGGTCAGAACTTTCTCTTTTCCACTCTCATATGTATTGCTGTTAGAAATCCTGCGTAAAATCAGTCTTTATTCAGTGGGGTGTAGTTGGATTTTTAAACAGGAATGTAAGTAATAACTACAACTGAAAAATTAATTTGATTCAGAAAACAAATACATTTAGAATGTTAAGTACCTGCATTACAATTAATAAAATATTCCAGAAACATTTATTCAGGATATTGCAGCATCTTTGTCGATCCCACACAGATATGGAGCACGGTGCAGATGAATCACTGGAAAGGTATGCAGGAAGGAGGGCTTTTGGTTCTCTGGCATTAGAACACTCCTGGAGAAGTGAGATCTGTTCAAGCTGGATGGGGACCAGGACTGACAGGACAGAGGGGATGAAGGAGAATGGGGGGTGGGGGGGGCGGCCGGGGAGGGGAGGAGGGGAGGTCAGAAGTTGCTAGAGTTGGGGAGGGATTAAACTAGCATGGGAAGGTAAGGCAAACTGAGCAAAGGTTCAGTCGCAAACCTGGAAATAGCATGGCACCTTCCCATGCAAATCGCAGAAGGTGGAACACTTGCCTGTTTATGTCCTCACTATCCAAGGCCATAGACACACCTTCCAAGTGACATGGCAATTTACCTGTACTTCATTCAATCTAGTCTACTGTATTCACTGCTCACAACGCGGATTCCTGGAACATGGTGAGACAAAACAAACCAGGAGACCACTATGACAAATTATGCTGTCTGTTAAAATTACGTGCTTCCAATTGCTTGCCATTTCAATACACCACTGTCTTCCCATGCCAACAAATCTGTCTTAGGTCTGCTGCATTGTTTCAGTGATGTTTAACACAGACTGGAGGAACAACACCTCATCTTCCACCAAGGTACATTATAGCCTTGAGGACTCAATATTGAGTTTAACAATTTCAGAACATGATCACCCTTCTCCATGTTCGTCAGCCTTCCAACACATCCCTAAGCCCTGCTTTGCACGTGTTGCTCCCAGCACAGCCAACCCATTTCCAACCATTTGCCCTTGTCCTTGTCCTTAGCACCCTATGCAGCATTTATCTCCTCTAGGATTATCATCCACAATCCCTTGCTCATGGGATGTCGATGTCACTGCTGGGCAAATACTGTAGGCATGATTGGAAATGTAGCCAATTCCATGCTAACAATACAGGTTTGTGAAACTAGACAACCTTCACAGCTTAAATCAGCAACCTCCAGGTGACATAGAAATACTTTATAGAGACGTTGTTTAGGGTTGTGGTGATATGATTGACGGTCAGAATCTTTTTTAGTCAGAGTTGTAATATCTAATACCAAGGGGCATGCATTTAAACGGAGAGGGGGAAAGTTCAAAGAAGTGAGGAACAAGTGGATTTTTACACTAATAATGGTATGAGTCTGGAACCCACAGCCAGGTGTGGTGGAGGAGGCAGATACAATAAGAGCATTTAAGGGACTTTTTGATAAGCACATGAATAAGAAAAGACTGGAGGGATATAGACTAAGGGCAGGCAGAAGGAATTAGTTTAATTAGGCATCATATTCAGCACTACATCATGGGCTGAAGGGCCCGTTTCTGTGCTGTACTGTTCTATGTTCTATGATAACAAATCTCCTGGAGCTGAGAAAGGACATCTGCAGAACATGTAATGATAAAGATATATTATCCAAGTGCTAAGGAAATCAATGACATAAACTGAGATAATTAAGACTATAAATTGTCATGCTGTCTGTGTTTCAGAGATCTTGGCGAACTTCAGCCAAACTTCTCCCCTCATGCTTGTAAACAAAAAGTCTGTAATTGCTGAATCCAAACTCAACGTGGGTATTAAGCCAACACTGTTGCTTAGACTAATTCCAGCAAGGACTGGGGACAGTGAACAAGGTTTCTCACTCACCATAACAATAGTTTGGTTTCCCTTAGCATCGGCCAATAACCAGAGGTCATAGATTTCAAGTAAATGGCAGGAAGATTACAGAGAGTGTTGAGGAGGATTTTTTTCACCCAGTGGGTGCTGGGGATCTGGACATCACTACATGAAAAAGGTGGTCAAGGCAGAAACCTTCACCATACTTAAAATACTTAGATACATATTCAAAGTGTTACAGTCTACAGAGGTTTGGTATCAAGAGCAAGATTAGGTTGTATAGTTCTTTCAGCTGGCAATTAAGGTGCATCAAATATGTTCACTCAATGTTGTAAATTTTCTACGTTTCCTGGTGCAGATCAAAAGGAGATTGTTTTTGGCTTTTCATACATGCAACCTGTATCTTTAAGTACAGTAATCCTGCATTCAAAACATTTTCCAATAACACATTTTCATTTTATATTTTGTTTGGTTTTCATATCAGGGAATGTTTCCAAACAATGCTGCCATCCATGACTTCAATGTTTGGTTTAGTATGCTTGGTAAGCCTCAAGAAACTAAATGGCTGTTGTTGGCCAGGGCTGTGAAAGGTTAACACTCAAATGGAAAGACTGAGAGTTGCTCAAGCTGAATGAGTGGACATGCTACAGTCACGTATGCAAAGGCTACTACTCAGACTAATGAAGGAAAAGGAAAGCAGTTCTGGTACCTGATTGGGAGGATTGGTGTCTCGAAACATGATGTGGACATCTCTGATTGGACAGAAGTCAGTAAGAGGATCAGGGATAAAACCCAGGATCATCTGAACCCTCTAGCATAACTCCTGGAGGCAAACAGCACATGGGAACACCTTGCTGGAGTGGGGTGGGGGGAAAACAAAGGAACTGTGAAGCCTGGCTAGCTAAACATTGCCTAGGTTACACCTCTTCTCACCTACCTTCCTGCAAGAATGTGATCCCCTACTCCCAATTCCTCTGCTGCGTCTGCTCCCAAGATGGGGCGTTCCACTCCCGAACATCCCAGATGCCTCTTATTTCAAGGACTGCAACTTGCCCCCTCGGAAAATGCTCTCAACCGCATTGAGTTTCCCGCACCGCTGCCCTCACATCCCCTCCCCACAACAAAAACAAAGACAGAATCCCCCTTGTCCTAACATACCACCCCACTAACCTCCGTATCCAACATATTATTCTCTGCCACTTCTGCCACCTACAATCTGACCCCACAATCAAAGATATATTTCCCTCCCCACCCTTATCTGCCTTCTGTAGGAACCATGCTCTCCGTACTCCCTCATCTGCTCCATACTTCCTACTAACCCCACCACACCCGACACCTTTCCCTGCAACCGCAGGAAGTGCCACACCTGCCCCTACACCTCTCCCCCTCCTCCTCCTCCATTCAAGGCACCAAACAAACCTTCCATATCAGACAGAGGTTCACCTGCACATCCACCAATGTGGTCTATTGCATCCACTGCTCCCAACGTGGCCTCCTCTATATTGGTGAGACCCAGCGGAGGCTCAGAGACCGCTTTGTAAAGCGCCTGTGCTCTGTTCGTGACAAATAACAACACCTCCCAGTCGCAAACCATTTTTGCTCCCTGGATGACATGTCCATCCTGAGCCTCCTTCAGTGTCACAATGACACCACCCGGAAACTGGAGGAGCAGCCCCTCATGTTCTGCCTTGGGAGCCTACAACCCAATGGCCTAAATGTGGATTTTATCAGTTTCAAAATCTCCCCGCCTCATCCCGTGACCAACCCTCCCTCTCATCCCTGCCTCCTTGACCTGACACAACCTGTCCATCTTCTCTCCCCCTATCCTTTCCTCCCAGCTCACTGACCAATCCCCACCACTGCCTACCTGCACTCACCTATCACCATCCCACCTACCTTCCCCAGCCCCACCCCTCATCTCTCTATTTATTTCTGAGCTCCCTTCCCCCTCACCCCATTTCTGAAGAAGAGTCCCAACCAGAAACGTCAACTTTCCTGCTCCTCTGATGCTGCCTGACCTGCTGTGTTCCTCCAGCTCCACACTGTGTCATCTCTGACTCCAGCATCTGCAGTTCTTACTATCTCTAAGCATTGCTAGGTAATATGTTTTGATTTAAGTGTCGTATTAACTTGGCAGAAAGTTGACTAGTGTGGGTTACTTCGACTGTTTACAATTTGTGTTTGGATATTTCTGATACTTGATATGTTGATTCTTGATACTTCTGAGAATAATAGAGTAAATTGATTAGGTTAAAAAATACTTTGTGCCTTCCTTCTAAACTCACTTTCACTGAGGTTAACTGTTGTCCAAGACACCGATAGTCAACACTTACTATTTCAGAATGATTTATAAGATTTTCTGGTGAGACAGGAATCTATTCCCTATCACTCGTGGTGTGATGGGATTGCTCTTTTCATGCCTTTGTGTCTGGGCCATTTGCGGTTGTTGTTCCAAGCAGTAACTCCACTCAAAGCTGGAGTTCTGGCTTTTCTAGCCCCAACAAAGGGGCCCTAATATGTTGCTCACTCCTGACTTTGAGGCAACCTGTTTTCATGGGATACGAGCATCACTGGCAAGGCCAACATTTGTTGCTTATCTGTAATTCTCTTTAAGAGGTGGTGAGTTGCCTTCTTGAACAACGGCAGTCCATCTAATGTCAATAGACACAACATTGCTGCCAGGTAGCAGCATGTTATCAGGCTGAGAGAGAAAGCAAGACTTCTTTACCAATCCCCACTGCTCATCACTGAGTGAATAGCCAGCTGATCCTTAGGTTGGACATGGCAAGCAACTGGAGTCAGGCAGCCCACACCTTAATCTAAAAATTACAGGCCCAGAATATAACAGACTATTATTATTACTACACATGGAAAAAAATCTGGAATTTTTTTTCATTTAGCACATCATTTTCTGGGAACATGTTAAGTGCACTAAATGAGTGATTACTGTTGTTACATGGGAAAGGATTTTCAAGATTAGAGGTCCAGCTTTGAGGATATAAACATATTTCAGGTTGGTTAACAGAGGCAGAGCATTAAAGTAATTTGGGAAGAGCCTGAGAAATTAGGGTCGACAATGGTATTGAGATTTATGAAAATTGAATGTTGATATAACTTGGTTTGACTGCAGAAAAGACTAATTCAAAAGTCTTTTTTAAAAATGTTTTTTCTAAAATTAGAAAATCAGTAACTTGGTAAAATCCTATTAGAAGTTATTTTAAAACATTGAAAGACAACCAAAAAAGATTATTTCCCTCAAATGTTAAAACTCAATGTGCCTTCAGAGTGACGAAGCTTAGGATTTTCAAAGGTATTTGGAAACAGTATAATATAGATATTGCTGTGTTACTATCCACAATGCTGTTGTAATTAAATTGGGGGAAAAGGCAAGTAAAGAGAAAGGGAAGAAAATAAACAGATGCAAGTAGGTTATAAATCACCAGTCATGGTATAATGTAGATGGTGGGCAACAAGCTAACTACACTTCTTTTAGTGCTGTCAATATAGGGAATTGTTGATGATTTATGATCACCAAGAGGAACAAAAAATTGCAAACTGATTTAGAGTGTTTGGAAGAGTGAGATATATCAAAGTCAGTTACATTCTTTAACCATAAAGGGGCGATACTGCTTTGCTCGACTGATCACAACATTATTTTTACATTGTAGCTACAAAGATTAGTGCAACGTGTGACTGTGATTCCCTTTCAGGAATGCATGGGAAGTTGGAGTTGGTAGGGAAAGAGGCTAAAAAAAGCAAAATAAAGCTGTTACAATATTTGAGATAACAAGGTGTAGAGCTGGACGAACACAGCAGGCCAAGCAGCATCAGAGGAGCAGGAAGGCTGACGTTTCAGGCATAGACCCTTCAGGAATGGGGGAGGGGAAGGGGGTTCTGAAATAAATAGGGAGAGGGGGGGAGGCAGACACAAGATGGATAGAGGAGAAGATAGGTGGAGAGGAGACAGACAAGTCGAAGAGGCGGGGATGGAGCCAGTAAAAGTGAGTGTAGGTGGGGAGTTAGAGAGGGGATAGGTCAGTCCAGGGAGGACGGACAGGTCATGAGGGCAGGATAAGGTCAGTAGGTAGGAGATGGAGGTGGGGTTGAGGTGGGAGGAGGGGATAGATGGGAGGAAGGACAGGTTAGGGGGGCGGGGACAAGCTGGGCTGGTTTTGGGATGCGGTAGGGGGAGGGGAGATTTTGAAGCTTGTGAAGTCCGCATTAATACCATTGTGCTGGAGGGTTCCCAAACGGAATATGAGCTGCTGTTCCTGCAACCTTCGGGTGGCATCGTTGTGGCACTGCAGGAGGCCCAGGATGGACATGTCGTCTGAGGAACGTGAGGGGGAGTTGAAATGGTTCGCGACTGGGAGGTGCAGTTGTTTGTTGCGAACCGAGTGTATGTGTTCTGCAAAGCGGTCCCCAAGCCTCTGCTTGGTTTCCTCGATGTAGAGGGGGCCACAACGGGAACAGCGGATGCAGTATACCACATTAGCAGATGTGCAGGTGAACATCTGCTTGATGTGGAAAGTCTTCTTGGGGCCTGGGATGGGGGTGAGGGGGAGGTGTAGGGGCAGGTGTAGCACTTCCTGCAGTTGCAGGGAAAAGTGCCGGGTGTGGTGGGGCTGGAGGGGAGTGTGGAGCAGACAAGGGAGTCACGGAGAGAGTGGTCTCTCCGGAAAGGAGGTAAAGGTGGGGAGGGAAAACGTTGGTGGTGGGGTCGGATTGCAGATGGCGGAAGTGTCGGAGGATGATGCGTTGGATCCGGAGGTTGGTGTGGTGGTACGTGAGGATGAGGGGGATTCTGTTTTGGTTGTTATTGCGGGGAGGGGATGTGAGGGATGAGTTGCGGGAGACACGGTCGAGGGCGTTCTCGACCACTGATGTCGGGGGGAAGTTGCGGTCCTTGAAAAATGAGGATATCTGAGATGTACAGGAGTGAAATGCCTCATCCTGGGAGCAGATGCGGCGGAGGCGAAGGAATTGGGAATAGGGCATTTTTGCAGGAAGCTAGGTGGGAGGAGGAGGTGTATTCTAGGTAGCTGTGGGAGTCGGTGGGCTTGAAATGGATATCGGTTTCCAGGTGGTTGCCAGAGATGGAGACAGAGAGGTCCAGGAAGGAGAGACAGGTATCAGAGATGGTCCAGGTGAACTTAAGGTTGGGGTGGAAGGTGTTGGTGAAGTGGATGAACTGTTCGAGCTCCTCGTGGGAGCACGAGGTGGCGCTGATACAGTCATCAATGTAACGGAGGAAGAGGTGGGGTTTAGGGCCGGTGTAGCTATGGAAGAGGGATTGTTCCACGTAACCCACAAAGAGGCAGGCATAGCTTGGACCCATGCGGGTACCCATAGCCACCCCCTTTGTCTGTAGGAAGTGGGAGGAATTGAAAGAGAAGTTGTTGAGGGTGAGGACGAGTTCGGCTAAGTGGATGAGGGTGTCAGTGGAGGGGGACTGGTCGGGCCTGCGGGACAGGAAGAAGCAGAGGGCCTTTAGGCCA
>NW_025975448.1:0-3546 GCF_021869965.1 Rhincodon typus
TTTGCTGAAGAAGGGTCCTGACCCGAAACATCAGCTTTCCTGCTCCTCTGATGTTGCCTGGCCTGCTGTGTTCCTCCAGCTCCACACTTTTACTTTTCAAATGTTGTTTCAAAGATACTGCGAAGTCTGGAGTCATGTAAGGTTTGTGCCCATTTATCAGCCTGTGACAGATGGGAAATATTCCAAAAGCCTTTTACCAACAGATCTGACATCTTATCCAAAGCCAATGGAGCTATGCAAGAACATGTAGACACAATCCTGAACCAGCTCATGGCTCGCTTTCATAACTGAAGTCTAGCAGCGTGGTATCTCAGAACGCACAATGGTGCCAGTTCGCTCAGTGACACCACTCGAAAAACCAACGTGATGTATCTATCAACCAAAGATGGATTAGGAACAGAGGACACTATGTTACCAGGGATGTTATATTGAGCAGGAGTTCCTCCAAGCTGTTTGGGTTAGTACAACAATTCTTGACTCAAGTGCCATGATTCTCTTTAACATACACCACTAACAGGACAGGATCAGTTCTCATCTGGAGAATGAGAGCCACAAGCTCAGCAGCAATGGAGAACTTGAATTCTATGCGTGTGCGCGTGTATGTGTGGGTGTCTGTCTGTGTGACAGCGCGTGGGAGGGAGTGTGTGTGTATGTGTGTGTGTCTGTGTGTGTGTGAGAGCACGTGGGAGGGAGTGTGTGTCTGTGTGTGTGTGAATGCGCGTGGGAGAGAGTCTGTGTCTGTGTCTGTGTGTGTGTGTACGTATGTGTGTGTGTGTCTGTGTGTGTGCATGCGCGTGTGGTGTGTGTGTGCGCGCGCACGTGTGCGTGTGTCCACCACTAACCCCTTACACACTGGCTCATTAGATTAACCTCCTCCGTCAGTGGCAACACTCACCTACAACAGCTTTCTGTACGATGGCGACGCAGCTCTCTCCTGAATCAGCTCAGGAGCAGCTTGCTGACCAACAAACTCACAACGTCCAATCCCCACAACCTTTTCAATGGTTCAATCTTTCCTTCTTCCCTCAGCAAACACACCTTGGCCTTCCCCCCTTTCGTACTAATAGCTCACTTCTGCTCAATGGTATTTGATGGACGGCCTGTGCAAAAGGTCGTTTGTTCTTTAAGCGGCAGAGAAATGACAACTCATCTGAGAATGACTCCCTCCCTGCCATTCCTGGCATGTAGAGAGCAAATGTTAGAAGTTGCAGCATTCCCTTACCCACACGGGTCTCAAAGCCAAACAGTCCCGGGCACATTGCACTGAGACAGCCTGGACAGATTCCAAACAACACGCTTCTCCCCAACAAGTCGTGTCACATCCTTCCTTTCCCTTCACTGGGCCAGCAGCAAAAATCCTTCAAATCACAACAGACAGCCACAGTGCTCCCTACTGTGGGAGTCGACATGGGACAGACGTGCCTGCAGCTGACTTGATGCATGCTTGCCTCTGACACATAATATGACCTTTCTCTCTCTCTCTCTCACTCCCTCTCTCTCGCTTGACATAGGAGACGGAGCGGGGAAGGGAATGAAAGGTGAGAGGGGCTAGGAGCTGCAACTGACGAGATGATATAGCTCCCACTTTCCCAGTAAAGCACATCAGCTACACCAGCAAACACCCTTAATCCAGAGAAATGTAAATCCCTGCCATACAGTGCCATCCTTCATACTGCCACAGACTGACTACAATCTGATAAACACATCAGCTCGCAGGTCTTGCTTCCTTGCCACCCGTGTGCAATTCAAATTTGTCTTCCCCACGAACAAGCAAAGACGAGCTCACCTCTAATTGGGTGGCTCCATTCCAACATTGGGAAATGGGGAGCTTTTGTGTGTGCATTCATGGTTAAAAGTAAAGGCTGTTTGATTAGTGCAACATTCCCCCCCACACACCTTCCAACACCTCCATCCCAGCACTAAAATAGGACGTGAAATCGACACCAGCTGAAATTATAATCTCTGCAGCTCTCGGCTTCACTGCTTCAAATCTGTGGCCCATTAATCACGGTTCCCAATCAATCAATATTCAGATTACCTCATAGTGTACACTCACAGCTAGCAAATGAAGTAATAATGATCCAGGTTCTGTCCCACATTAAGTCATCATTCGTACGGGCAGGGACAGAGAAATCAAGAAGAGGGAATCTCATCCAACATTTGACAACAGGATTAAGTCCCAGAGGGGAAACAAAACAGTTGAACTGGCGGATGATATATACTTGTCCAACTTATCTTGTATACCTGAACACGGAGGCAAGTGCAACCAGTTATTTAAGGAAAGATATCATTTCATTGAAGGCAGCTCAGAGAAGGCTCACCAGGATGTTCCCTGGTGTAGAGCAGGATTGTTTTATGAGCAAAGATCAAACAGGTTAGGACTCTGGAGTTTAGAAGAATTAGGGGTGATCTCATTGAAACATACAGGATTCTAAAGGGGATAGATAGGGTCAATGCTGTTTCCCCGCCCGAGAGAGTCTAGGACCAGAGGGCATAGTTTCAGAATAAAGGAATGCCAATTTGAGATGAGGAGGAATTTCTTCTCTCAGAGATTTGTGAACTTTTGAAACTCCCTGTCACAGAGAGCTGTGGGGGCAGAGTTCTTGTATATATTTAAGGCTGAGGTAGATAGGTTCTTGATCAGTCGGGGAATCAGGGGTTACAGGGAAAATAGAGGAAAGTGGACATGCGGAATGTTGGATCGGCGATGATCCTACCGAATGGCAGAGCAGGCTTGAGGGGCCGAATGGCCTACTCCTGTTCCTATTTCTTATGGTCTTATGGTCAGTACTTTCATTGAAGATATTAGGTGAGGGGAAAAAATATGAGAGTCAAGCTGTAACAAAATGGAAAAACTGAAGGAATGGAGTCAGGTAGAGAAGGAGTGTCATTCATGGGCTGAACACCCTGATATCAGGCAAATAAAACTCATTAGCATGCCCTAACACTTTCTTTTATAATTCATTCACAGCACAGATTAAGCATGCATTAACTGCCTCTAATTTCCCAGAGCAAAGTTAAGAGTTAACCACATTACCGTGGGTCTGGAGTCACATGTAGGCCAGACCAGGTAAGGTCAGAAGTCACACGACACCAGGTTATAGTCCAACAGGTTTATTTAAAATCACCAGCTTTTGGAGCACTGCTCCTTTGCCAGATGAAATCAGGTAAGGACAGCAGATTTCCTTCACAGTCACCGTTAGACTCTTAATTCCAGATCTTTTTGTTTAATTGAATTGAATTTCTAGCATTCGCCAAGGCAGGATTTGAACCCAGGTCCCCAAAACGTCGGTCTCTGGAATAATACCACTAAACCATCACCTCCCTCTGAACTAGAGTTCAAGCTGCCTGCTTTGACAGTTCCTTTCATTTCCTGGGATTGTGGGCGAGCGTGGGTGTGTAGGAAGGATGTTCCCGATGATCAGGGAACTCAGAACCAAAGGCGATATTCTAAAGATACGGAGTAGGCCATTTAGGTCTGAGATGAGGAAAAATTAGAGAGTGGTGAGCCTCTGGAATTCTCTCCCACAGAAAGCGGTTGAAGCC
>NW_025975448.1:3646-7933 GCF_021869965.1 Rhincodon typus
CTGGAGGAACACAGCAGATCAGGCAGCAGGAGAGTCAACGTTTCGGGTTGGGACCCTTCTTCAGAAAGAAGGGTTCCGACCCAAAACGTCAACTTTCCTGCTCCCCTGATGCTGCCTGATCTGCTGCGTTCCTCCAGCCCCAAACTGTGTTGTCTCTAGATATGGTTCTTGTGGCTTAAGGGATCAAAGGGTATGGGGGAGAAAGCAGAAACAGGGGACTGAGTTGGATGATCAGCCATGATCATACTGAATGGCGGAGTAGACTCGGACAGCTGACTGGCCTACTCCTGTCCCTAGTTTCCATGTCTTTATGTGCAGCGCCAAGCCGGATACGGCACAATCAAGAGGCATGGTAAATTTTCCCCTGCTTCATACTATCAGGTCCTGACGTGCACCATCGTAGCCCCCTTCATTTTTGCAAAAGCTACTGCCAATTTGTGCTGTATTGGGTGGAGTGGCAGGGTTACATGGGGAACAGGGAACAGGGCCCTTGGGCCAATTCCACCATCCACTTAAATTGTGGTTGTTATCCTGCAATCTCCATTCTCCCCCTTCAGCTCCAGTCTTCTCACTACCTTCAACAAACCCAAATCTATTCATCGCAGTCTTGAACATTTCAATTAACACTAGCCCTTTCAAGGGAGGTGTTCCAAATCTTTATTTCCTTTGCATCAAAAGTCTCTTGTTGACTTTGCACCTAATAAAAGTGGTCAACTTGCAAAGTTGAGATTGTAGATGCCAATTCCCAAACCTACGGAAGAGGTGTAGTTGCCTGAGACCCACTGAATTCCTATTAACATTTAAACCTTTCAATGAGATCATCCCTCAGTCTCCTAGACCCAAATATAAACCACAATTATGTAAAGTACACTCTTAATTTAAATTTCCAAGTCCTTATATCAGTCTCTTAAATCTGCACTGCATTGTTGCCAAGATGAGGCCTTTCCTGAAATCTGTATTCCAAATGGATCTAACCAAAGCTGAAAGTCCCAAATGAACCATAATGTCCTTCCCTATGCATTCTAATTCTTTTAAAATGAACACAGACATGCTATTTTTTTTTAAATTCACTCATGGGATATGGGTGTCAATAGCTAGGCCAGCATTTATTGCCCAAACTTCACATCTTGTGCTGCAGTTTGCACTCTAGACTCATGCCAGTCCAGAGTGGCAGAAGTGTGTACCATCTGTAAGATGTACTGCAGTAACATGCCAAAGCTTTCGTTGATAACACCTATCAAACCTAAAAGGACAAGGGCAATGATGCCACCATCTGCCAGCTGCCCTCCAAGCTCCTTACCATCCTAATGTGGAGATCTATTCCTCCTTCACTGTAGCTGGGTAGAAGTCCTGGAACTCTCTGCACTGTGAATGTCCCCACACCATGTGGACTACAGGGTTTTCACAGTCACAGCTCACCACCAATGTGTCAGGAACAATTTAGGGATTGTCAATAAATGTTGGCCCAGCCAGTGATAATCATGTACAAGACTTTTGTATCATAAAAGGCTCTTCTTAGGCCTGACATGGAGTACTATATACAGTCCTAGGTGCCATATTATGGAAAGAATGTAAACACAATGGAGAGAATGCAAAAGCACTTTACAGGAATGGTTCCAGAGATGAGAAACTTTAGAATCGTGGAATCCATGCAGTTTGCAAGCAGGCTATTTGACCCACTGAGTTCACACTGACCCTCCAAAGATCATCCCTCCCAAATCCAAACCCCTACTCTACCTCTTTCGTCCTGTATTTCCCATGGCCAATCCACCTAGCCTGCACATCCCTAGAGACTATGGGCAATTTAGCACGGCCAACCCCCTTAGCTGCACATCTTTGGACTGTGGGAGGAAATCGGAGCACCCAGAGGAAACCCACACAGACACGGGGAGAATGTGCAAAACTTCACACAGTCACCCAAGGGCTGAATCGAACGTGGGTCCAGGGTGCGGTGAGGCAGCAGCGCTAACCACTGAGCTAAGATCCCACCCCAGGTTTGTTATGAGGACACATTGAAGAAGTTGGGACTATTCTCCTTGAAGAGAAGAAGGCTAAGAGGGAGTCTGATGGAGGTTTCCAAAATCATGAGCAGGGCTGGACAGAGTAGATCGGGAAAAACTGCTCCCACTTGTAAAAGGAACAAGAATGCCAGGGCATGGATTTAAAGTGATCTGCAAACGAAGCAATGGTGAAATGAGGAAAAGCTGATTCACACTGTCATGAAATGTGTTGGAGGCAGGTTCAATTGAAGCATTTGAGAGGGAACTGGGTGGTTATGTGACGCAAGGGAAATGGCAGGAAATTGGCACTCGGTAATGATGCTCATTTAACGAGCTGCATAAGTACGACAGCCTCCTCTGCGTCCTAACAATTCTGTGATTCGGCTTTATTCTGTTGGGTGATCTTAGTTAAAGTGAACTGTAAGTTCAACTTGTAAGTAACCATGAGGGGGAAACGACACAAGTAAAGAAAATACAGCAGTGACGGGACATGCGTTTACCTCTGGGACATAAGAGTAGATGAGTGTTCTACCTCACATGTCAAAGGTAATAAGAACAGGAGTCAGCCCTTCAGTCCCCTTGAGGCT
This sequence comes from Rhincodon typus, assembly GCF_021869965.1. Lineage (NCBI taxonomy): Eukaryota > Metazoa > Chordata > Chondrichthyes > Orectolobiformes > Rhincodontidae > Rhincodon > Rhincodon typus. The sequence goes on from NW_025975448.1 coordinate 6,234, forward strand.
GGTCTGTCATCTAATGAGGTCATAGTTAATCTCTGTCTTAACTCTATCCACCTGCCTGGAAAATAGCAGCAACTCACGCAAATAAAAATCAAGCTCAGCTTTAACATTTTTACACAAGCCTCCATTTGCTGATGTTTGACAGAATACTTTCCATCCTTTGGGGCAATGGTCTTGACATTGACTTTGTCCATCGTCTGGACGCGTCGAAAAGCAAAAAATAAAAATTCCATCTGCAGCAAACATGAAATGCTACTTCCCATCCTGAGCAGAAAGCACCAATTTGCAGACCTCACTCTACCCGTGACAGCTCATTCATTCATTATAAGATGCGGAAAGACAATAGGAGCTAACAGGGGTGGGACACAGCAGAATACCACAGCCCGCCATCAACTGAAAAGTTAGCATCGTTCTTCATGCGACCCGATATATCGCATTTTACCGTGAAGTCATGCAGGTTCAAAATGAGCAGGAGATTGAATCCCCCGGCAGTTCAAGCTTTGAAAATCTACAACTGACGAGCTTTCAAAAGGTATTTCAGGAAAGACTTGTATTTGTGTAGCATCTTCCCTGACCATCTGACATTCTGAAATGCATCACAGGCAATGAAACACTAGGAAGCATAGTCACTGTTGTACTGTAGGAAGGAAATGGGGGAGACTTTTTAAAATCACCTCATCATTGGATTCACTAACCAGGCCACCATTTATTGACTGTCACATTTACTACCTTGCGAGAAGGTGCAGGTGAGCTGCCTTCTTGAACTGTTGCAGCTCTTGGGGGGGGAGGGGGGGGCGTGTAGGGATAACCAACGTGCCATTAAAAAAGGACATCCAGGATTGTGATCCAGTGACAGTGAAGGAACGGCGATAAATTTCCAAGTCAGGATGGTGAGTGGCTTGGAGGGGAACTTGTAGGAGGCGGTATTCCCATGTATCTGCTGCCTTTGTCCTTCGAGATGGAAGTGGTCATGGGTTTGGAAGGAGCTGTCTAAGGAATCTGAGTTGTTACAATTCATCTTGTAAATGGTGTCCATGGCTGCTACTGAGTGTTACTGATAAGGGAGGGTGCATGTTGTTTCATTCTTTCATGGGATGAGAGCATCGCTGGCTAGGCCAGCATTTATTTCCCATCCCTAATTGCCCAGAGGGCAGTTAAGAGTCAACTACATTACTGTGGGTCTGGAGTCACATGTAGGCCAGACCAGGTAAGGGATGGCAGCTTTCCTTCCCTTAAAGACATTAGTGAACCAGATGGAAAAACAAAAACAGGGAAGTTGTAGGAAAGAGACAACAAGGTGCAGGGCTGGATGAACACAGCAGGCCAAGCAGCATCATAGGAGCAGAGAGGCTGACGTTTCGGGCCTAGACCCTTCATCAGAAAAGGGGGAGGGGAAGGGGGTTTTGAAATAAATAGGGAGAGAGTGGGAGGCGGATAGAAGAGGGATAGAGGAGAGGATAGGTGGAGAAGAAACAAACAGGTCGAAGAGGCGGGGATGGGGCCAGGAAAGGTGAGTGTAGGTAGGGAGTTAGGAAGGGGATAGGTCAGTCCAGGGAGGACGGACAGGTCAAGGGGGCGGGATGAGGTTGGTCGGTAGGAGATGGAGGTGCGGCTTGAGGTGGGAGGAGGGGATAGGTGGGAGGAAGAACAGGTTAGGGAGGCAGGGACGAGCTGGACTGGTTTTGGGATGCGGTGGGGGGAGG